>NC_071087.1:81800997-81888497 GCF_027358695.1 Spea bombifrons | reverse complement strand
TATGAGGTTTCATATTACTTAACATATGAGCTTAGGAAACATTCACATGTTTTAATACTTTTGATTTGAGTTGGAAGGAGGTTTTGGTTATATATTCCAATCTGCCATATGTTCAGTACAGAATTATGGAACCCCTCATTGTGATTTTTGAATTTTTACAAATTTGTTACACATTAGGAATTCAAGGTACGTGCATATGATAGCTGAATGTAACCTTTCCAATGTTTTCCCTGATTCCAGCTGTTTCCAGTGAACAGATGCTCATATACTAGATATACATTGACCAGCCAGCTCCAGCACAGGTTTATGCAAGAGTTTTATGGGGAGTAATAAGACCTCCGCGCATGCATGCCTAGAAAGCTTTCCTGCAAGCTATTAGCTGATCTGATTTCCTATAAATGAAACAATGCTGTAATCTCAACTTTTTGTTGAGATGTAGATGTAGGGCGTTGTTGTTCTTTGGTGCCCTCATAACTTGGACTTAGAATGTTGAGGGAGAAGAAGAGGTGAAAGCTTTCTTCTAATTTGAATGAGGGACTGGTTGCAGACTGGGCTAGCCATACAGGCAAGCTTGGTGGCTGTCTATGGCACAGAGCTGGTAGGGGGCATGATGTTATCAATCTTAGCAAGCAAGGGCATACAAGAGGGCAACAGAGACCTAGTTTCCCAAGGATGCTAGGGCCGGTACTGATTGCAGGATTATGGCTAAACATATCTTGCGAACTATGTTATAAGAAAGAATGGCTCTCTGAAGCTACATTTGATGTCTGCTGCTGTAAAACCATATTAGATGTCAACACCTTCTTGTCACATCATGCAGAACAAAGGTTGGCAAACCTACTCACACACACCACATATGTTCCATGTAATTACACCTAAATAGTTGTTTATTTAGTGAGGAAATAATGTCTAAAGTGCCCATGCCAAGGGCCAGAGAAAAACTGAGGGTAAGATGTATTTATCAGTCATTTCTCCACAGTGGATCATTAATTCTGTTTACTGGAGAAATCGATAACAAAGCCATTGCGTTTGAGACTTTGTTATGTAACACATTCTGTGCATTGGAATGCAATCCTGGAAACTATAGGTTTATAGAAAAACAGGTATTGACTTGAGTGTCCATTATTTTTCAGATGAACAGTTAAAAAAAGAATAAGTGATACAAAATCTAGAATTTTTACAGCAGATAAGAATCCTTCTGTGCATTTAGTCTGCCCAGTCTTCCTGATGTAAAGATTCAGACCTTAATCAGGTCTTGGTCTTGTCTTAGATTCAGGATAGCTTTATGCATATCCCATCCCATGTCCCCTGTGATTAGCAATAAAATATAGCACAAAGCTTTTCTGTATACATAACAATTGTGAATATACCATTCCAGAAGTGTCTAGCATTAGAAAGAGTACAAAATAGCAGTGATGGAGGGGTATCAAGATGACACATGGGGAACATTACATACTGTTATTGAAAGGGAGTTAGCACACAATAATTTTACAGGAACATGATGTTTGTCAGTTGCTAGAGTGACTGAAGCTGATGATCAGATTGAGCATGGTCATTCCTATGACATTATATATGTATGTTCCAACTGTGCTGTGGGAGCAGATGCCTCAGCTTCATATTCTTCGGATTTGCCTTATTATTTCTGCTTAAGTTACTATTCCTCTTTTGTTGAACCTTATTGGTTCCGGCAGCTTTGTACATCATGAATTCTCTCACTCATTCACACAATTCATCCACATATTAATTCATACTCTCACTCATTCACACAATTCATACACACATTAATTCATACTATCACTCATTCACACAATTCATAAACACATTAATTCATACTCTCACTCATTCACACAATTCATACACACATTAATTTATTCATTTTCTCACTCATTCTCACCCTTTATTTATTTCAATCTTCTTACTACCCTCCTTTCTCACTATCTACCCCTCCCCCTTTTCTCACTATCTACCCCCTCACCTCCCTTTTCTCACTATGTACCCCCTCTCCTTCCCTTCTCAATATGTACCCCCTCTCCCTCCCTTCTCACTATCTACCCCTCTCCCTCCCTTCTCACAATCAACCCCCCTCGCTTCTCACAATCTACCCCCTCTCCCCCCTTTGTAGTTCACTTACCTTGCAGAAGACCTGCTTCTGTCTCGCTGCTCTGTCGCAGTGCATGCTGCATCACTGCTGAGCGCCGAAATATGACGTCATATTCCTGCGCTCAGTATGAAATGCCGGCACCGCAACCAAGAAAGAGGCCTTGCGGACAGCTTTTTCATGTTGCCTCTCTCCTCAGCATCAAGAAAAAGACGGTGTTTGAATTGCTTGTTCTGTGCTTAAATTCACATAGTTAATCAATACCCTGAACCTGGTACATGTAAAATAGAAGCACAACATGGGACGTCTTTGTCATGAAAATCAGAATATATGCCAAAACTCATTTATAATATATATATATGCCAAACTCATTTAGATGCCAATCTCATTTAGATGTCACAAACACAAGGCCATTAAAACAAACAAGCCATTTTTTTTACCAAGTTATGACATAATCCCTGTTCTGTGAAGTTCCAACAGAAACACTCAAAAATCTTGTGGAAAGCCTTCCCAGAAGAGTGGAAGATGTTATATCTGCAAAGGAGGGACCAAGTACATATTAATGTATATGTATTTAGAATGCAATGCCCTTGTTGGAGTAATGGTCGGGTGTCCCAATACCTTTGTCCATATAGTGCATATTGACAGGACAGCCTCTTGGAAAGAAAATATGCATACCTGGGAACTCTCCAGGTTTGACCCGGAGATTGCCGGGTGAGCGCTGCTCCTCCGGGTCAAGACCTGAATCCTCCGGGCCGCACGAGCGGGGTCTCGACACGCCCCGCTCTCTGCCCATTTCCCCTTTAAATGGGGGACCGCCCGCTGACGTCAGTGTGCAGTTCTGGCGGAGTCCCAAAATATGATCCCTGCTAATATGCAAGAATCAGTCACATGTACCCCCCACTCCCTATTATTTTTTTTAACAGTTCAGTAATAAACACGCACATTTGTACATGCATTTATATAAATACAGTACTTTCCATTTGTCTCTCCTTTAAAGTGGACTGTTGAGCTTTAGTGGACCTCCCATCGCGCAGAATGTTAATGTAGTCCTCAAAAGTGAGAGCAAAAAGGTCACCATACTTGTTGATATGAATCTAATTCAGTTCACAGTCCCCAAATTAGTATTGAAAATGAGTGACTTGTATGTTCCTTACATAACGCCTGCAAAATGTATGTGCCATTTTTGTTTAGTATCAGCGCTTTTAAGAAAGAATAAATGAAAGCATCTTTGTACATGACACATCTATTAAAAAATGTAAACACAAATGTACGATGTTTCAGTTTAAATATATTCCCTATTGGCATTAACTTTTTCTTTATTAACTTGGTCTTTTGCTTTCTTTCCTATAGGATGTCATTGGAGCTTGTTCTAGAGGATGCAGGCTGTTCTCAATATGTCACTTTGTTGATGTAACTTCTGAACTGAACACTACAAGAGTTGAATGCGAGTCAGGTAGCATTTCTTTTCATCTTAAAACTATATTGTGTATGTTTTCTGGTGACAGGTGTTAAGATTTCTTCAGAATGTATAAATGTTTTAGTCTACAAGAAAGAAGGTTGCATTATTTGACGATAAAGCCAATCCATCCATGGTAATGGGATGTAAACCCTCCTTCTAACAGCTTAATGTTGGTTACGTCTTGATACACACATGCTTATTTTGGGGGTAAATTTATATTACATTTATGTATTTATTACATAGATTTGTCTGTGTATATCCTCAGCTACACTATCTAGCCACCAATACATACACTGCCCAATGTACCAATGTAGTATTTGAGTGTCTTGATGACCTGTAGTTTTAAATAAATGAGCATGCAAGTTTTGCACTTTTACACAAACAAATATGAGGCCTTGTTTATCACGATAAAGCACCCCAACGGAGGATTCTATACATCAGACAATCAATCCTTTCAATAGGAAGATCGGAACCAAAAAGAAGGGAAGGTACTTGTTTAAGTGTCAATACACAGTTGAGTTTTTGGTATTGAGAATTTGTAATTTCTCCTTCTTTGGTAAAATGTTTGCCCTGCGACATTGTCTTATTAATATCCAATGAACACAGTAACATACCTGAGACCTCACTCAGCTTTCTCGGAGGTTTCATGTATAACACAGGGCTTGACAAACCTCAGGCACCAGGTTGCCATGGTGACTAAGAAATGCATCCTGGTGCCTAGGGTTTCACCAGAGCCGGTTTGTGTGTTAAGCATCCACCTCTATACGGAGCCGGCTTTCCCTTAGTATGTGCTTCTGGCAGGAGGGAGATCACCAGGTTTCCGGTGTAGTATCTTCATCTGTGAGAACACAAATGGCTTATCTCTACTAAGTCTCTCTTTGACCAATTGACCACTTTTAGCTTTAGAAAGCTTGTGGTACCACCTGGCTGGCAGAGAAATTTTTTTTTTATATATATATATATATATATATATATATAGAGCACATGAACACCCTCCCATATTCCTTTAGCTCACCTTTCCTAGTCCCTCTCCTGCAATACTTTTACTAGTGTGGCTGGTCCATCCCTTACACTGGCACTTTTACCTATTGTGTAATACACCCTTAATCCCTCTAGATTGTAAACTCGTTTGAGCCGGGCCCTCCTCACCTGTTGTCTCTGTTAGTCAATTTGTTATATTACATGCTACTTGTTATGTCCTGTCTACCCATTGTACAGCGCTACGGAACTTGATGGCGCTATATAAAACAAATAATAATAATAACAAATATAACGATATATATACAAAGGCCTTAGAATAGGTAGCAAGGACCTTTGCACAGTTTCACCACTAGATGGCGGGGTACAGACTACTGACATAGCAATGGTATGCATGGAGAGGAAACACTTCTATGTTATGCAACAGCAAAATATATTCTGCAAAGGCAGGAAAGAAGAGAGTACAACTAAAATAATTAAATAAGAATACACATTAGGAAACGTTGTAGAGGACAAGGACAAAACAATCTAAAATTCAACTACTTTAATTAACACCACATTTTATTGAAAATATATATATATATATATATACACGTTTTCCTTCCTTTCCATTTATATATTATTATAATTATATGAAAGTATAATTTTGTTATGATGTCATTATCTATGATGAACTGCACAATGCGTTGGTGGACTTTTCTTTTGCAAACATCTTTTAGTATCCTCTGGGTTTTTATTTAGCCTGCTACTATGTCAAAACTTTCCTACTCATTCCTGCTATGACCAAACTTTATAATACAGCATTTACAGCCAAGTGATCTAATAATACAAATGCATTATTTAATAGTCTGCCTAAACCCACCTTACTAATAAATAACCCCTTATGAACAGTATAAAATATTGTGATTATATATCACAAATGTTTTATATAAGTTTGAGATTTAGATTTATATAACCGTACGTTTGTGTTTTATAGCTTGCGTGGAAGCCTATGTCAGAGCAGATGAACAGTATGGATGCATCACTGGGTGCCGGAAACAGCTTCCAGAAATGGAAAGCCAGAAAGAAAAGGTATCAGTTGTACAAGCGCATTATAGAGGTTGGGATAGTCTTTACCTGATAGATGTCAAATATTGAAACAGATATTGCTTGATGATGTGAAGTGTAAAATACATTTTTAAACATTACTGGTAGCAAAAGCTTTAGCTATGGTGTAGGGCTGCAACTAACGATTATTTTAATAATCGATTAATCGGCCGATTATTTTTTCGATTAATCGATTAATCGGATAAAAAAAAACAATATGCAAATTTTTCGTTTATTTAAAAGAATTTAATGAACTGGATGTTAAAAAACAACTTAAAATTTACATTAACATTCTTATTTTGTTATGATGTAATAAAAAACAATATTTTCAAAGTACAAGAACCCAAACACAATATTTATGAAACAAAATAACCCCAAACATTCTGAAAAGAGGTGGACTATTACTGTTCAAGAAACTTTGCCCCAGCACTTTGCACTTTGCACCCAGCACTTTGCACCCAGCACTTTGCACCCAGCACTTTGCACCCAGCCCTGGCACTTTGCACCCAGCACTTTGCACCCAGCACTTTGCCCCAGCCCTGGCACTTTGCATCCAGCACTTTGCACCCAGCATTCAGCACTTTGCACCAGCACTTTGCACTTTGCACCCAGCCCTGGCACTTTGCACCCAGCACTTTGCACCCAGCCCTGGCACTTTGCACCCAGCACTGGCACTTTGCACCCAGCACTTTGCACTGTGCCCCTGCACCCAGTCTCTAACTCTGCCCTGCACCCAGCCCTGCCCCCACATTCTGCCCTGCCCCCACACTCACACTCTGCCCTGCACCCACTCTGCCCTGCACCCACACTCACACCCTGCCCTGCATCCCCACCCCCACTCTGCCCTGCACCCAGTCTCCCACTCTGCTCTGCACCCACACTCACACCCTGCATCCCCACCCCCACTCTGCCCTGCACCCAGTCTCCTGCCCTGCACCCCCCACCCCCACTCTGCCCTGCACCCCCACCCCCACTCTGCCCTGCACCCCCACCCCCACTCTGCCCTGCACCCACACTCACGAACCGCTCTGTGCGAATGGAGCCACTCGCACAGAGCGAACCGCTCTGTGCGAATGGAGCCACTCGCACAGAGCGAACCGCTCTGTGCGAATGGAGCCACTCGCACAGAGCGAACCGCTCTGTGCGAGTGGAGCCACTCGCACAGAGCGAACCGCACATAGACATGAAGAATACTTACCTCCGGAACGCGTCACATCCGTCACGTAGCTAAAAGAAGGCGGAGACTGCAGAGCGTGTAGCAGAAGCGGGGAACGCTCGCGGAGGTAAGTAAAAGGAGCCGAGTGCTCCAACAACGAATTGATCACTCGATTAATCGATAACGGAAATCGTTATCGATGATTTCCGTTATCGATTATTATCGATTTTATCGATTCGTTGTTTCAGCTCTACTATGGTGCTAAAATAAATAAATAAATAAGTAACTTATTATAATATTTATTATAGCAGACTGGACACTCATCCACTCAGACTGAATATCCAGTTGTATTACCTTATTTGCTCGATTATAAGACAAGGTTATATTAGAGGTCGTCCTATAATCAGACCTCAAATAGAGGTCTGACTATAAGACTAAGATCCAGATCCCTGCAGCGCTGCAGGGAACCTGGATCCTCCTCTCTGGTAACCTCTGCTGCTGCCGGCATTTCCTCTGGGGATCTATGAAAGAACGCCGGCGTGACATGAATATAGTGCTTCATGATAGTAGCACTTACAGCGGACCTGGGCAGTTCTAACAGAAATTTCACAAAGTGACTTGTATCAGTTGGCATTCAATGAACATTCATGGCATTCAGTGCCATGTTTAAAGTCACAGAGCTCATTCTACTGTCATTGTTTGTCTATGGAGATATCATGCAGTGTAGAGGTTTGCTATTCTCTTTGAACATTTTTTTAATTACGTACCGTATCCAAGGACTATTATTTTTATAACTCTGGGTTTGGAGACACCATGAGTCAGAGCTGTTTACCTAGCCTTCAGGGCATTTCATCTAAAGATGTCTGTGATAGAGTCATGCAACTCCCTACCCTCATTCTGCCCATTACTTTCTCATTTCACGGTATGATAGAGTTTTTATCATTGTGTTAAGTTTTGTGATTTGGAAGGCATTTCAGCTGAAGTTGGCTGCAAACGAAGAAACTCTGAGCCATCAAACAAAACAGGATGTGGGTGGAAAAAAATCACATCTTTTTTATGGTTCTAATATATCATCTTGGTGTGTTATTTATATATTCATTACTGATAACATTTAGAAAACTATAAATATTAACTACAAACTTTAAAAGAGTTTGATTTCCTCATGTTTAAATATTGCATTTTTTGTATCCTGCTTACTGCCATAGCTGTCGCTTTGGGCATTTTCACTTCTCATGCAGATCTAATTGTCTACATACATTTTATGTACGGTAATAAAATAATTGAGTTTGCTCACCTAAATGCAAATTAAGTCAGTTTTTCTTTAGTAAACATTTGTATTTTTTTGCACACTTTTGGGGGGGAGTGGACAGCTGAACCGTATTAAGTGAAGTCACAGTATCTCACAAAAGTGAGTAGACCCGTCACATTTTTATAAATATTTTATTATATCTTTTCATGTGACAACACTGAAGAAATGACACTCTGCTACAATGTAAAGTAGTGAGAGTACAGCCTGTATAACAGGTATGATTTAGGGAATATAAACGCCCCAGGGGTCCTTTCTTATATGTAATAGTGTACTCCTTTGCCCAGGACAGAAGATGGAGAGAGGGTGGTAAAGACACTGTATTGGTCTTAGGCCTCGCCAAAGGGTTACAGGAGGGAAAGTGGCCATAGCTAACACGCCTCCACCTACCCAAAGAAAGAGAGAAGTGACCCTGAGACTCTGTGAATGAGTCCTTCTCCCAGAGACTCCTGGTGAAATCCAGAGAGTTGCCACATATGAATATGACCATTTTTGGTGATGTTTTACAGTAATCTATTTTTTTCTTGTCATTGTAGATCATGATCACCATTGAGCCAAACGTATCATTGCCATAAATATAACTTTATGGTCGGTCTGTAAATCCCCAGCTTCTTGCTTTTATTAAAATTTGGATGAATAAAGACCCGTTGTTTTTATTTTGAGTGATTTTTTTATGTATGTGTCATGTAGCCATTACTGTGACCCACAAAAACAGTATGCAGTTATGCTTTATTGAAAATTTGCAAAAGATGGCCTTTGCCTGCACGAAACCCTGGTTGCTGTGGGCACACAGGAAGCTAAAGTAGGCACACATTGGTGAGAATTTTTTCTTAAAGTGCATGGCTGCTGTTTTGGAGCTGGGATCACTAGCTACATGTGTCACATACTTTCCTCGTCAGTACACTTAATGTGGAATAAAAACAAAAGAAAATAAAAAAAAAAAAGATAACTCGTTTTTTGGATTTTAAACTGGGTGAACATGGAACTGATTATTAGCAATATTTTTCTTGGCAAAACTATTGTATACCACATTCCCAGGCTGTGTTACCGTGATGAAAGACTTTAGAATTGAATGTACTCTAATTAATGTTAGCTAGAGGCATGTCTGCGTATGGGCCAGCTTTACAGAATTAAATTGACAGAGGCTGATAACATTACCATGCATCAAGCTCTGTGCTAATTAAAAAATAAGAGAAATGATTTGTCTTGGATCAAACAGAGGACAAGCAGAATAAATAAGGTAAGATAATTGGATACAGGAATCAGCCTAAATCTGTCTGATTTTATAAAGGTTTGGCTAGAATATGTGTTTTCATAAGAAATTAAAGTCCAAAATAATAGCAGAGGACTAGGTTTAATCTTGAAAGATGCCGTAAACAAGCTTCTAGGGTAAATGCTCACACTGAATTCTGTGGAGCATCTTTAGGAATGTGAAGCGATTCTTGTGCCGCTAAAATACTATGAAACAAACTGTTCGATTTTGTCCCAAAAGTTGTAAAAGGTTGCTATTGGTGGAACATGAATTTGTTTTTCAGTCTTCAGGTCCAGCTGGCAGCTTTCATCTTGGATTCGGGGTGCCAGAACCCTGCCAGAACTGTCTATGAGATGTTTGCATATATATATATATATATATATATATATATATATTTTTTTTAAAGTAAGGGTAGGAATGAAAGTAATTTTTATACTGCCAATTTATTATAGATCCCTTTTCCAGTGAGCAAATCTGTATATCGGAAGTCTTGATATCTGCGCCTTCTACCTATTTTTGTTCACTATAATGTAAAGCCTGTGATTTTTTTGTTTTACAACACAGATCCTGGATCTCCGGCTTCCCTCAGCTTTCTCCATGTTTGACATGATCTCAGGATTTTGCAGTGATATTGTCAGCTCTGCTCAAAGTTTTATTTCCTCTACTTGGACTTTCTACTTGCAAGAGGATGATGGGAAAGTAGTGGTGTTCCAGGTGAGAAGCAGCTGTATCGCTGTCTTTCTATAACCTTCTCTATAACTGCCCCCCTAGTTGTAAGTAGGCAGAAGTATATGTAAATGTTTAGTGCGGCCTAAGGCCTGAACCAGGGCAGTGTCCCTACCCACACTTCAGGGTCTGCCTCTTTGCTGAGTGTTGGGTAAAGATACTATGGAGGCTGATCTGGCTAGGCACATACTTGTGTAGTGATAATGGACCAGTATTAAAGAGATTTATGATCTCCCCAACTGGCCCAGTGAGTCTGGTAACCTTGCAGCAGAGGGGCTGCCAGCTCCCCAGGACCAGGAAATACAATTATAGATCTACTAATTTGCTTAGCATAACGTAGAGTTCTCCATTCTACATTCTTAGTCCAAATGCATATCTGTTCGTCTGTCTTTTTATAGTCTCAGCCAGAAATTGAGTACCCAGTTCTAGAGCTTCAGGCTCCTAGATCAGATGTCACAGAGAAGACTTGGCTGTCATCTAAGCTCAACACCCTAAAACCACACACAGGTAAGGAACCATGTCATATGTCAAGATATGTTGGATGTATTGTCACAAGTAGGCTACACAGGAGACCAAGTAGTGTACACAAAATATAATGCATTGCACATGATTAAGAACCAGATTCCATTAAAATTCTGTTATTAACAACTACAGCATTATCTACGATGTCATTAATTGGATGGCTGTAACAACTGCTTTGTATACAGTAAAGCTATTTGGCAATCTCAAGCAGTTGGTATAGTGAGATGTATTTAATAAATTAACAAGACTTGGTATGTAAACATGAGACCAAAAGGGACTGCATGGTAGGCTGTTCCCGCTTCTAGAACATAGACTTTCTGATCTTGATTGGTGGCAGATAAAGTAAAAGCAAATAAGTACTCCTAGAATTATATGTATGGTACTTAAACAAAGCTAACTTCTAAATTTTGTGTAGGTCTCCAGGACAAAATTGAGAAACCTTCTGTAAAGGACTCAAAGGTGAAGCACAAGCTACCCCATATGGAAGCACCACAGTCAGAGCATGATTTCCTGGGTTGCATGTCCAAGTAGGTAGAAAGTTCTTGAGCAGCTTTCATTTTGAGACATACTGGAGATTTTCATGCTAGACCACTACATTTTAAAAATGTTTAGTGCAATTAAAGACATTAACCAACCAACATTAATTTTAATTTCTTACCTCCCATAATAGTTTAGTTTCCGAATTTTTTGGGTATGTAAGCAGCATCAGGTGTAGCTGATTTAAACAACACAGGTAGCCCAGGAAGAGTCACAGCTAAAAGATATAACTTTGAATAACTTAAAAATAAAACATACAGTCATAACTATAGTAGTATCTGATAAAATATACACATATAGTCACTGATTTAGAAGATTGATAGCGTAGCGTAAGTAATAGTAAGATATTTGAAATAAACACTGTCAGCAATTATATCAATTATATTAGTAGATACATTTTACAAACTTAAAGAATCAAGTTACAGTATAAATAGTATTGTCTGAACAGAAAGTTATAAGCTGGAATGGTTTTATCGCTATATTCAAAGAGCTATTACCTGGCTCTGTATCACAGTTTCTATACTAGCAACTTCAAATGAGCATGCACAAGAACCAGAGCGTTTTTTTTCTAAAGACTCTCATGTCATTTTAGCAGTTGGGACACCACCAGCAATTGTTCTGAGCTCCACCAGTCCAAGGTGGGCATGCTAAAGTCTGGTAGGAAGATCCTTATCCTCTTCTCTACCAAAATCTGCCTGGCATTAGAATCTCTTTGGGTTTTTTTTGGAGGATCTTCCTTCCCACTAAACTTAGGAGCTGCTCTGGCCTTCTGTTAAACACACTCTGCCTTACAGTTGTTTGGGACAGCATTTTCCAGAGAATAAGCCATTTACTGTGTGCTCTCCACCCTCAGGATAGCCCACAGTGGCCACCAACTTTGTCTGTGAAGGGAAGAAAGTATATCATCCTCTTAGAGGCATTCAGATTCTGTCTTAGGTACATCCATTGTTTTCTAATGAGGGTGTCTAAAGGAGAATGAACCATGAAAGTTTAACTTTTCCTAATGCAGCTCTGAAAGAGAAGATTCACTTCCTTTCACTTACTTGTCTTTGCCAAAACCTGGGGCTTTTTTTTCTTCATCTTTATCAGAAGAAAGTTTCTCATAGGACACAAATTTTGGTTCTGAAGTGGAGGAACAATGGTCATCTTTAGGCTGCTAGGGCAAATGCACCTGCTGCTTCCTCCTGTAAATAATATCTGGGCCGCATACCCTATGTTAACTCTGCACCCTCCGTGGATGTTGCCCTTTTCGTGGTTTACTCCTGAGCTTTTATCCAGTAGTGTTCTGTCCAGTTCTCTGGGTTTTTGACCAGGCTTGATCCAGTTTTTATTGACCATGTGGTCCAATATCCTGCTGAGGTGATATTCACTGCTGTTTGGTCCCTGGTTGCCATCCAACTCTGCTCAGGGATACAGTTCCGAAACAGTACAAAAAACTGGCAAAATAAGAAAACCACCAGACATTGATAATTTGGTGCATATCAAGACACATCAGATTCCTCCTTAACACCAGAACAGGTGTTTTAGGAATTCAGGCATATCCACTGATAAAAAATATAGTAACACAAAGATGGAGCAAAAAGAAAAGGGCAGTGTGTAGCCAGATAGCCTGGTAGCCAGAGCCCAGAAGTTCCAAGGTATTCTGATAGGCTTCCCCTGGAGCCTCTGTAAAGCAAAAAGGTCATCGAAGGACACCTGCTCGCTTGCTCACTAAGAGCAGGGGGAAAAAAACTTGAAGGCATGGAGAGGTTCATGATTTTTATAGGCTGGAAGTCCTGCTCTACCTGGTAGTCTATATGTAAGCACCCCCTATCATTGTTCCATGAAAAAGAAGTCATGTTTCCAAATAACAAATGAATTTCTGGTGCACATAAATGTGAATAAACATTGTGGGCGTAGACTGACCTCATTATTAATGATGTTGCTTTCTAAATTAAAATATTGTTGTCACCAAGAAAGTGATGTTTTATATAGCTAAAATCCCTGTCTATTAATAAACCCCATCTAGGCGCTCAGGGTTGCCACGCTGGATTCTGGCTGCTTGTCTCTTCTTGTCTATCATGGTGATGCTTTGGCTTAGCTGTGCTAGTCTAGTGACTGCTCCTGATCAACACATAAAGGCTCAGGTACTGTTCTTCAGTAATGACATTAAAACTGAAATTTGTGTGCATCTTAAAATTAAGCAACTGAATGTTTGGTGATACACACCTTCAAAATGTAAGCGGACATGGAATTCATTATGTCATGGGGACTTTGGGTACACAAACCTCTCATTCCTTCTAGTTTAGACTAATGGGCCAAGTGTGAATCTAGTTACAAAGATTCACAGAATAAAACACGAAGTCAGGTGCATGTTTCTAAATAATGTCTCTATGCACAAGAGACAGTAGAGAAACATACAGATGTTCCGTTTGTATGTATGGGGGGGTATTATATATTTAGTAAAATATTGATCAACGATAAATTGCTAAGACACTATATAGACAGTTTGTACATATTTGTCCACTTTTAATGATGTACTTTTGGCCAAGCAAACTTAATTTCAATGTGGAAAAAGTGACGGTTAATTCTAACCATACCATGGTTATATGTAACACCTGTGGCTGTATTTAATTAATGAAACTCAAAATCCTTTATTTCCATTTTCCTTTACTATAGCCGCTGAGCATTAACGGTGACAAAGAATATCTTGATGACGTGGAGAAGCCCGTGCCCTTCCCTTTGCAACCAGTTGTTGCGGTTACTATCTGTCCTACTGAGGAAAGTGAGGAGGCAGGACCACTCCCAGTCAAGGTTGACCTGGACAAGACCATCATCTAACACAGTCTTGTGTAGTACTAGAGGGGGTGTGCACCACAATGTATTGTAATCCCCTACAGCATTAGAGGGGATAATTGTCTGTCTCTTTTTTATTGGGTTTCAGGATTTTACTCCCTTTGCTTTCTTTGTTTGCGAAGCATAGCTATGGTTTAAGTACCACAACAACAAAAAAAAACTGTTAGTTTTTGTGGTATTTACCTAGGTGAGTGAAAGGCTCCAGTAGCCCTTGATGGTTCTCATCAATAAAAAGATTCTTTAGAGGCTGGCAAGATTTTCTTTCTAGATGTATTTCAAATGAAAGGCTATATATAATAACCTCTATGCTTGTTTCTAGTACATGAAGAACTGGATGTAAAGTCACATGTTTTAAAGCGAAACTTAAAAGTTACAAGGCAGAGACTTCTTTAATGGTTAAAGAGACCTTGTCATACCTCTGTTGGAGGACTCCATATATACATTTTAGTGCAGATAATGGCATGTGAAGCTTATGGGAAAACTCTTTTTATAGTTTCTAAGCTATGTCCTATGGAGTTACATTTTTATTGCGGATTAAGAGACCCAGATTTTGGCACAGGGCCTTGTGAGCCTTTGAGGGTGTTAGTCTTTTGGCAGCTGCCGCTTGCTCCATTGCGGAAAACAGACCTGGTTACCGCTATGAACTATGCTCAGTGACCCATTTATTTACAGCAGACAATAATTCATTTTCCCCCATACTGTATTGGTCATTCACATGTGCTTATGTGAAATTCCTGCTATAGCATGAATCCTGTTGTCAACTTTTATCCCTATCATGTTTGCTAAAAAATAATTTAAAGGCAACCATTTTGTGTGTGAATTGTGATGTGGCTTTCACAAAAAAAATTCTGTATTTTTAGAGGTGGCCCTTTATTGTAATCTAGTGTGTAGTGTTTGATCATCTTTAAATGCAACTTTGAGTTCCACACAACAAACAAGAATCTCAAAGCTGCATCACAGTTGAAGAGCTGACACTCTTCTTGTAATGTGTAATATTTTACAACACTATTAGGTACAAGGCTACAAAGGAGGTTTTATCCAAATTCCATTGAGCTACTTCTCCAAAAAGGGCTAGGTTTCCATAATGCAAGATAACATTCAAGAAAATCTCCCAATGTTAATTTTATATGCAAAAATAACTTGGCTTTTCTCACAGGAAACTTGGCCCGAATGTTTTTGTTCAAATTAAGGCTGTTGTATACTCATTTGCTGCTTTGCTATTCATGTCCACCACGTGTTGCTTGTGTATGTTTGTAAGTTCGTACTTGGGTGTGCATTCTAATATGCAGTTAAGATTTGCTCCCACATCTGAAGCTTGCCTGTTTTGTATCATGCATGACGAATGGCTAAATTAAGAAGCAACACTTACTCCTAAAATTGATGCCTGAGCTAAGTACATATGAGACACTTTGAAAGGTATACTTAAAGGGTAATTATTAAAGGGACACTCCAGTATCCCCTAAACAGCGCATAAAAAAGTGCTGCAAAAATTACCTTTGAGAGAAGCCCCAGCTCACACACCCATCAAGGTCCGATACACAGCATTTCAGATTTGGTCCTAACTTACCAAACAAAAGCTTTGATGTCGAAGCAAATTCGCATACCACTGTCCATTTCTTTTTTTTTATAGTTTAGGTTATAGTTTATGTTTATTTAAAAATACTCTGGTTTCTTACACTCACAACCAGAAAAATTGACTATATACAACTGAAAAGAAATGTTAAAAAATACAGTCTATTTTTTGGAAATACAAGTTGAGTATCATTATGATATATCAGCACGTATTTACGGTAATTAGAAACCTAAGGACATTTTAAATAGGTGTTTGAATTAGTAGCTGTCCACAGACAACAGAGACCTTTGATCATTACTTCGTCATAAAGTTTTAAAATATATTTTGTGTGCCTTTTGTTTAATATCACATACGGGAAATGTAAATAGCCGCAGGTCTTGTGATACTGACAGTACGTTTGCCGTTTATATGGAATTGTTAGATCCGTTTAAAATAAATAAAATGACAATACAAAAAATAAAATAATAATAGTGGCATCTCTAAAACATTGGCAGCCTCCACCAGGGTTCTTCATACGTTTGGAGCAGTCATAAGATTTCAGTATGTGTACAGACTTAAAAAATAATTTGTGGTTTGAATAAAATTCACTGTGCTGCTTTGCGTTGTGTACTATCTAACCCCTTTTCCTACTGAATTATAAATCTTAATTCTATTCTTAAAACCTGCTTTGTTTCTGCTTTGGGATTAATGTATTTTTTTTATTTAAACTCTTATCTAGGATTGGATGAGTGAAAAGGTGTTTCACCAGTGGTGGTGATTTTTATGATTCTGTACAGTGTTGTATCTCTCTCGACTGCTAGTTTAAGCTTATAAATGCATTGTAAAAATGGGTGGGTTGAGTGGGGTAACCATCCGATAACACGTGCTCATTTTTATTTCTTATAAGAAGTGATTGCCCAACTTATATTTATTTAAAAGGGCTCTGCATTGTTGTTATTCTCAGCGCTGGACGGAATCACTTTGCAGTTAAACCTATACACATAACATAATTACAGATCTGAAATTGCATTTTATCCAGGACAGATCAAGGCAGGGTTACTTAAAGCCCTGTCAAATCACCATTTGTAGAATACAGTGTCCTTGATTGTCTGTTGGCCTTTCAGTGAACGTATAAAGTGTTCTTAGAATATATTTTAGATTTTTATTCATATGAAATATACATATATATATATATATAGTTACGTAGGTAGAGTAATGCACTCTTCTCTGTCTAACGCATGAACATATCCCATTGGCCTTTGGATGGCTTGTATGATTGATTATATTTCTAAGATGGATTCCTGTTATGATACAATATTCATTTTTTTTTATTATTTATTGGCCCAATCGGAAGTACAATTTCATATTTATTTCAATTCAAGGAAAGCAAACCCTTTCGCATTTTAGCCATTTGTAAATTCTAAATGCTACTGCTGTTCTGCCCTCTTTTGCACCTAAAGACATACCCTTTATGTGAGTTGGTGATTTCTGTTTCTATCACTATAATTGAGTTAATAAATGTTAATTCATCTTTCAGTCAGGCAGACATTAAGTTCTAAAGAGCCTCTAGTTGATAAATTATCTAATGGTTGCCCCACTTGCCAAAATCCACAATGTGTCAACTTAATAGATATTTCAATGTTTCTTTTACCACAATTGCTGTTCATTGCTGTAGCTCTATGGAACAAACACTATATGCAAATAGAACTGCTTTATAACGACATTGTTGTTCTATTCAACACGAGAAAGACAACACACTTTCTTAGAACACTTTCAATTCAGTGAGCATCTATAAACATTGGGCCAAAGCACCAGAGAGCCATAATCTTGTATAATCTAAATCATTATGTAAAGAATGCATCGCTGTTTTTTATGTGAATCAATCATGTAAAATGTCAAGAACACAATAAAATGATAGTTTATAAAGGATTCTGCTTGTTGTGTCCATTTTCTAATTTGTCCACGCAGATAACTGAGTTCTAAAGATGTACTCTAATCGGATATTTATAATTTATATGCATCAAGGAGTCTTACAATAGACCAAAGACACTAAATGTATAAACAAAACATATAGCGTATATATATAATATATATGAACTGTATATATAATATATATATATATATAAACACAAAGATTATGAGGATATTAATGTGCAAATATTAAAAATATTGTAAGGGCAATGGTCTTGTCTTAAATTCATTGAGACCCATATGTAATGAACGCTTGGGTGACTGAACAGCTTTTTTTTCTCTTTGGTTCTATGAATATGAACAGACTTTGATAAAATAATTATCATACATGTTCTGCGAACAAAAGAAGCTTCTATGAACAAAAGAAGCTTCTAAAAAACAGTTGGACTTACTGTCCACCTTTTTTGGGTGTTTACTGGACAAAGTGAAGCTTCAATCAGTGCAATTCCACTGAAGACTGATAACCCTGCAGAGAGGGATCTGGATCCTGAAAGCTTTACTCAGATCCAATGGTATAGATTAGATCTATGCTGCCATCGACAGTTTTCTGGCTAGACAGCCAAATGCCTGGATGTTTTGAATGTCCAATTTTCAGCGAGAGAGTGATTCCACAAAAGGGCAGAGCCTTCACTCACCCCTTCTCGCCCAATAGGAGGAATGAGGGAGAAGTTTGCCCTTCTGTGTGCGTAGAGGCTCCACCCTTTTGTGGAAGCGGGTGCATGAGAAGAAAAAAGGCAGGCATACTTGTGTATCTTTTTTAAAATGTAAACTGTGTATTGTGTATTCAGGGCCGGCCCTACAATGGAGCCGACTGGGGCAATTGCCCCAGGCGGCACTTTAGAAGGGGCGGCACTTTGCCGCCCCAAGCGTTTTTTTTTGGTTGTTTGTTTTGAAGCGGAGGAGAGAGAGAGGGGCGCCGAGTAGTTTTCGCTTACCCGCTCGGCGCCCCTCTCTCTCTCCTCTGCGGCGAGTCTCCCTGTTCAGTCTCGGTGCCGGCTTGTAATGATGAGCGCCGGAAGTGGCGTCAATTTCCGGTGCTCAGCATTACAAACCGCCCCCGTGGCAGAGCAGGGAGACTCGCCGGCAGGACTCTTTAAAGGTAAGTACCGGGGGGGGGAATAATGGCGTCAGCGAAGTTTAAAATGAAAAAACTAAAATTCAGAGTCAATATTCTCTTATATTAAGGATAGTCCTATGCCTGATGCATGTTTAACACTTTCATTGCCAACCACACATGTGGTACATGGTTGGCTAAATGAGCACAGGAAACTAAACACATACCACATCTGTGCTTTTACAGACTGTAGGAAAAGCCTCATGACAGTGCAGAGGAGATTGCTATTGGTCCCTTGACCAGAATCTATCTTCCCTACTCTCAAAAGGCATCTTGAGTCTTTAACTGCACACACAAGACCTCCATTAAAGAGAAAAGCCTTACATTTGGAGTTAAATTCTAGTGATTCCTCTTACAATAAAGAGAATGCAGGGCTAACCCCAAATAGCCATAGGTTGACAGGGAGGATGAAACTGGACAAAAGGCCACTCCTCTGCCTGGAGAAGAAGCAAAATGTCCCGGAAAATCAGAGAAACCAGCATTTCACCCGGAGAGTTCCAAAGAACAGTCAGAGATCAACCTGAAAAACTCTTCCAAATGGGGTGCACATCCGTATAGGGGAACACAATTGGACAGAAAATAGAGTAACTGGGTATGGAATAGAGGCTTAGCAGTAGTACAGATAAGTAATGCACTCACATTTCCAAGGACATAAATGGGATCATCATCAAATATTCTTTAATTCTTCATGACTGGAAAATATAAAAACACAGCAGAATGGTACAGTATCGCTCAATTTAGCGGATAGGGTAAAGCATTGCACTTACAAATGAAATGTGCGAAAACGTGTAAAAAAATAACACAAAAACCAGGCACAGGGACAGTCCACCCTCCAGCAGCAGGAGCTTCCCAGTATATCCATCTCTCTCACAATGCATTTTGCCGGAAAACCGGCTTCCTCAGGAGCGAAATCAGGATTTTATTTGCAACTTGCCCAAAGATATAGTACAGAGTGCAGCCCTTATCAACTCAGCAGATCCGGAGTGATTAAATTTCCTTTTGCTTCTCCAACAAAAAAGGAAAAATATAGTTGGGATGCTTGCTACTATGGTAACAAGTTTAAAAGAAAAGTAAAAGTGGCAGCATTTTGCCATTTCCTGAACTTTCTGCCTTCCTAATGATGTGCTAATGATTTATGCCAGATGATATTCAATTGAACTTTGCGTTTATAGCAAACTTCTTACCAATACCCTGGCTTTATTACTGTTTACCATCTGAGAAATTTTACTTGTGTGATGTTAAACACAAACACGTCTTCTTAAATGTCATGGTTAAATGGAAATTGTTTCATGTGACAAAAATATTACCGAGAAGATTTTCCAGTCTCATTTGGCATATGACATACAATTTCCATTTGTTAACCATTATTTTCCAGGAGCTGCATATTTGCTTTCCAACCACACGTTCTTGTTTATTTGTCACATAATCCCACACATAACATATAGCATGATACTTATACTTAAGTATTTCAGTCTCATGAGGCAGAATTTGTACAATGTAAGTATTTTTGAGGATTCCCAAAAAGGGTGCGTTGCTGACACTGTAAGCACACTTCACAATTAAGATATTGTACGTAATATTAGACCATTTTCTAGGGTTCCCTACCCTGATGGACCTCATAGAGCCACAGGATATGAAACCACACAGTACAAGGGAGAGATACTAGGAAAGTCTGTGTCAGTCCAAGCTCAGATAACTACAACATAGGGCCAGTTAAAAGTTCTGTTCTCCTCACAGACCCATTAAGCTGTGGTCAACCAGGATGCCTGATTGCTCATTAGGGAGAGCTCCCCTGGTAAAATGGAACAGGGTCTGCCGCTAGCCTCTGGATCAATAGTTCTATTCTAGAACATTCTAGAACAATTTTAGAACAATAGTTCTATTCTAGAACTACAACATAGGGCCAGTTAAAAGTTCTGTTCTCCTCACAGACCCATTAAGCTGTGGTCAACCAGGATGCCTGATTGCTCATTAGGGAGAGCTCCCCTGGTAAAATGGAACAGGGTCTGCCGCTAGCCTCTGGATCAATAGTTCTATTCTATTCTAGAACACCCTGTGTATGAAGACACATGACCATTTCACCTATATAAGCTTGTTGGACATTCCAAAAATATGGACATAAATATAGAGTTGGTCCCCTTTGCAGCGATAACAGCTTCCACTCTTCTGGGAAGACTTTGCAAGATCTTGCAGTGTGCCTGTAGGATTTTGTGCCCACTCATCCAGTAGAGCATTTGTGAGGTCGGGCACTGATCTTGGACAAGAATCGCACATCTCAAAGGTGTTCAGTGAGGTGAAGGTCAGTGATCTGTGCAGGCCACTTGAGTCCACAAGCTTCCACACCAAACTTGTCAAACCATGTCTTTATTGGCTTTGCTTTGTACACAGGGACATAGTCATGCTGTAATAGGAAAGGGCTTTTTCCAGATTGGTGCCACAGAGTTGAAGAATGAAATTTTCTAAAATGTCTTTACATGCTGTAGACATAGCCCAAACCCTAAAAAAACAGCCCCAGACCATTATCTTTCCATCAGATTTTAAACTAATGCAATTTTCGAACTTGACGCGTTTCATCTATACTGACTGCACATAATCGAAATGTGGTAAGTTGATTGGGTCCCAGTTTTTTTGAGGGACAGGTGAGTTTTACAGGAACAGAGTAGAATTGGGGCTCCGGTGATGATCACCACAGTTCTTGTACTCCTGTTGATTTTTTCCTTAATGATCCTTGGTGAAAATCCTTAAAGACTGTCGGTAGCTGGAGGTACATGATTCAAACATGGAAGACCAAGTATAAAAGAAGGATTGCAATTTGTCTTGAGACATGTCAATGGACCATTTTAGTTGATTGTTGTAGGAGAATTCTACAAGGGGTAAAATGGGTACCCACTAGCCAGTCATCTTGCAGATTGGTAACATACCAATGAAGGTAGTGCTCTAGAATTTGATTCACCCTTTGCAAACATGTAAATACTTGCATCATGTTGTTTCAGTGTTGCAATAATGAAGCAAAAGAAACCAGAATGTCATGCAAGTACACTACCACACAGGTATGCAATAGTTCCCAAAATACATCATTGAGGAAACATTGGAAGATGGCTTTTATGTTGCATAGCCCAAACGGCATTCAAAGTACTCAAAGTGTCCATATCTGGTATGAAACCCTGTCCTCCACTCATTCCCCTTACGTATGCGCACTAAATTATAAACCCACGAAGATCTAACTGTCCATTAATTCAGGGGAGTGGATAAATATTTTTAATTGCTATGTTATTCAGTTCTTGGTAATCCATGCAAGGATGCTGCCCTCCATTTCTCCCTATAAAAAAGATTTCTGGCCCTGCTGGAGACTTGAAAGGTTGTATGAATTCCTTTTTAGACTTTCCTCAATATACTCTTTTAAGACCTTTAGTTCTGGCTCCAAAAGTGGGAATATGCGACTAAAAGGGATTGCAGCTCTGGGAAACAGATCCATCGAACAGTGTGGTATCACCATGCAGTGGGTAGTCCCAGTTTCTTAGGTAAAGCCAAGCTGGAAATGGATTATGCAATGCTGATGCCAGTGAGCAAAGAAAATCCTGACCAATCCAGTGGCTCAATCTATAAAGGGTTGTAGTAATGTGACCATGACAGTCTTAATATTACTTAAATTGTATAGTCTCTTGATGTGCCCATGGACAGGCGTACAGGCAGGGCCAGCCTTAGGTGTTCAGATGCCCTTTGCGGACTAGTTCTCTGGTGCCCCCCTCGACAAAAAAGAAGGGAACAAATCTAGTTTTAATTAGAGATTATTTATGTGCAAACAAGCACAATAATATATAACTGGAAACACTGGTAACAATAATGTACCTTAAATACATTAAATATAGGAAAAAAGACAGCTAACAGTACAATCTTTGTAACAAAAACATTTTCCTATTAAATATTGAAAAAATTGGACCCTAGGCAATTATTTTCATTTGCACCCCCTCCACATACCCTAGCATGACTGACTGCAGATTAGGGGAAGACTGTGAGAGTCAGTGCAGTCTTCCCTCTTGACTCTACTGTGACTTTGAAAGGTCCTCTCTCCCATACTCTTCCCCAGACGCCTTTTGTCCCCTCATTTACTAAGCCACACCTCTCTTTTCCTTCCTCCCTGTAGTTCAGGTATAGCTCAAATAAACAACACATGTAAACAACACTTGCGTGTATAGCATTGCAGGTATAGTCCAACAGATTAACACACAAACCCAGTTTTGCAGGTATAGATCAATTGGGGATTACATGCAAACTCAGCACTGAAGATATAGATCAAATAAACAACACATGGAAACAGCACTGCAGATATAGATCAACTAAATAAGATCTACAAACCCTGTATTTGCAGGTATACATAAATAATGTATGGAAACATAGCATAGCAGATATAGATCAACAGAATAACACACAAATCTGGCTTTGCAGGTATAGATCAACTGGAAATCACATGTAAACTCAGCATTAAAAAAATTTAATTACAGGCATAGATCACAGGTTGCACACCCCAAAGCCAGCCCTGGTGTCCACATAGAACTTGACCAGCACCCAGATTACACACACAAATTACAGCCCAGCCTGTGCCATGTTTGTCCCATAAACACCCTGCCTGTGCCATCTTTGTCCGATAAACACCCTGCCTGTGCCATCTTTGTCCTATAAACACCCTGTCCGTGCCATCTTGGTCCCCATAGCTCAAACACCCTGCTTGTCCATCTTTGCCTTCAAATCACTTATGCATCTATCATACACACAAAACACTTTTACGCAATTCCTTCACACAATTATTAATTCTCTCACTCATTCACACAAATCATTTACACATATTCATTAACGCATTCTCACCATTCATCCACACATTAATTCATTAATTCTCTAATTCATTCACACAATTCATCCACACATTAATTTATTCTCTCTCATTCACACAATTTATCCACACATTAATTTATACTCTCACTCATTCACGCAATTCATCCATACATTAATTCATTATCGTCCTTAATCACACAATTCATACAGACATTAATTCATCTCATGCTTTCACACAATTCATCCACACATTTATTCGTTTGTTCTCTCACACATTCACAAAATTCATCCACATACCAATTCATCCTCACGCATTCACACAATTCATCCACACATTAACTCATTAATTCTTTTACTCATTCTCACTCTTTCAAGATTCTTACAACCTCCCTTTCTCACAATCTCCTCCCCTTTCTCACTATATACCCCCCTTCTTACTATATACCCCCCTTCTTACTATCTGAATTCACTATTGTGTGCTGGACCTCTTATGATCCCATTACAAGGAGACAGGGAAGGACACACAATGAACCATCAGCAAGACAAGAAAAATGCTTACCACTTGAAGACAGTTCAGGGCATCAACAAATCCGATGGCCTGACCCCTCACTGTACAAATGCCTCAGTTCCCGTAACGGGGCTTGCAGGGAAGTCCTCTCCTCCAATTGGAGGATCGGGATATGACATTACCGCAAGCACCACTATATTCCCCTCAGTTCCATTTCCCTATCTCTTCAGCTATTCCTGTAACTTGTGTTTCACCTGTTCCTCATTCCCTCTTGTAAGATTGTAAGCAACCTACTTTTAGAATAGTTTTCTGTTGAAATCACTTTTCTTTATCAACAGTAAATAAATCTATAATTGTTAACAATAAATGGAGAGCTATATCTGTTGTATAGTGGATACTAAGGCAAGCAGGTTGAATTATTAGGCACTTTTAAAAAATATTGAGCAATTTTGTTAACATGCACCAGCTCCACTTTGTTTTATGTTTTTTTCGTAACCATAGAATCTGTACTTAGAACTATCACCTGAACAGTCAGAACAAACTGTTTGTCAAGAATCTGTTCTATATCAGTAAATCTCTCATGTGTTACCATATGTGTACATGCGTACACTCTAAAATTGGCCCTCTCTTGTCTTGCTGGTGAAACGATAGGGTTATTGGCTGCCTCTGATGACCCTATTCTGTCTAAATTCCCAGTAGAACAAGAAAAATGTGCTGCACCTGGCTGCCACAGAGATTAAAGCCTATTTTTGTACCTTAAACAGTGTGTTTTAATCTTTAGCAGGAATGATTGAGATATTTAATAGCCCACTGGGACTTGGGAAGAAGTGTTTATAGTATGTAACACGCAGCAAAATAAGACTTTAAAGAAAGCAAAATCGAAGTCTGGGAATATAACAGTGTAGGATAACAAAGAACAAGATAAATACAATGAAATTTAAGTACAATACACAGTCCAGGATCAGTTTCTCTATTATTTTGCCTGTCTCATAAACTTTCCAGTTGTTATATTCAAGCAAAGCCTGAGTCTATAGAGACGGGGCTGGCTATTGCCCTGCTGTTATCTTACTGTGTAAAAAATATGTCATTAGCGCCACTTTTTCATATGGCCCTACTACGATAAACAAATCTACTACTTAAATTAAAATACATTAACAAAATGTACTTTATTTATTTAGTCCCACAACCTAGTTAGGGGTTTTAAAGGGTGGTCATACCTTAACTTTTTTACTTAAAGGGGAACTTTCAAAAGTATTGTGATGTTTTCTAAAACTGTTGTAGTCTTTCATAATATAATGTTTTCAGACAGCCGCATATTAGTTATGTGTATATGTTCTAGCTGTGCTATCTTAGCTTAAGCTACCAGAAAGCTACCCTTGTTCCTTATCATACTCCTTACAGTGCAACTTGGCCGTCAGAGACCACTGGTCTCCCTGCTCCAATTGGTTGATGCCAGAAAACCAATAAAGTCGCTTGTACGGACCTTTAACTGTTGGAGCAGGGAGACCAGTGGTCTCTGCCGGCCAAGTTGCTGCACCAGGATTTTAAAAGTCTGTACAGGGCTGGCCCAAGACATTGTGCTGCCTGGGGCGAAGTTTGAAATGCTTCCCCCCCTGTATGTGTGGTGTATAGTCCCCTCTATAGTCCCCCTCATATGTGTGGTGTACAGCCCCCTCTATAATGAAATCAGCAATTGTATTTCACAAACTCCGAAGAACCAATGTAAGTTTCCTTTTTCATAATATATTCAGATTGAAATAGCGTAAATAACACGGTACCTTCACTTTTCCTCACACAGATTTCTGGAGTTTTGTCCTTTGAAGTGACTAGAAATTCAGGAAGGCGTTTTATCTCTGGATAAATACAAATTACAAAGTTCTATTTATCCCTACAGTAAGTAAAGTGCCAGGAAACAGATAACCAAATACACACCAGGACAGGCCACACCGACACCCAAACACACAAACTAGGACATGCTCTGCCACACTGACACCCAAACACACACGCCAGGACAGGCTCTGCCACCGACACCCAAACACACACCAGGACAGGCTCTGCCACACCAACACCCAAACACACAAACCAGGACATGCTCCTCCACACTGACACCCAAACACACCAGGACAGGCTCTGCCTCACCGACACCCAAACACACACACCAGGACAGGCTCTGCCTCACCGACACCCAAACACACACACCAGGACAGGCTCTGCCTCACTGACACCCAAACACACACATTAGGACAGGCTCTGCCACACTGACACCCAGACAAACACACCAGGACAGACTCTGCCATACTGACACCCAGACACACACACACCAGGACAGGCTCAGCCACATCAGGACGGGATAAGCTACTAAGAGCATAAAAAATGCTTTCCACATTGCTGCTTGTTGTGTGTTTGCCACCTTTGTGTATCTGTGCCCCCAGCCAGGCCCCTTTGTGCATTTTGCCCCAACACACCCCTGTTTACTGATTTATTTGATGCCCCCAGCCAGCCCCCCACCCTTGTGTTTTGACCCCCCCCTTTTGTACTGGTTAATTGTAATGCCTCCCATACCCATGTATATTACCCCCCTCCCCTTTGTGTATAGATTATCCTAATCACCCTGTTGTGTACTTATGTCCCCAGCCACCCTCTAGGGACATGAATATGTCTCTCCATGACTCCATCCCTCCATCTATCACCTCAATTATTTATTTTTTTAAAATACTTACTTTTTCTGCTGGCTTTCTTCCATTGACGTGCTCTTCTCCCTCGAGATCTTCTCCTTGTCACGCGGTGACGAGCAACTGTTCTGTGTGAGCCCGCCCCCTTGAGCGTCAAGGCGCATCTTCAAGAGGGCGGGACGAAGAGCCGAACTGATCGGCATGCAGGCAAGCCGACCGCTTTCAAATAATTAAACGGAGGCGGTTTTACAGCTGTTTTAAAAAAACGGCGTTTGGGGCGGCAAAGTGCCGCCTCTTCAAAAGTACCGCCTGGGGCAATTGCCCCAGTCTGCTCCATGGTATGGCCGGCCCTGAGTCTGTACGAGCGACTCAATTGGTCGCCAGCAGGAGGCTTGTCTGCTATCAACTAATGAAGTACAGGTGTACTTCATTGGTTGATGGCAGAGGAGGCCCCTGCAGGCGACCAATAGAGTTGCTCTACGGACATTTGAAATTCTGGCGCCAAAGCTGCTGTGTAGTCCGTTCCGCGTTAACCCTGTATTAACCCCTTCTACAAAAACCAGCAAAAAAACAAAGAAAAAAATTAACACGAAGAATGTACACGAACATTCACCCAAACCGATCACAGGAACGGGCGAATATTCGCGGAATACGAAGATTTTTTCCCCGACGAACTCGAACACGAAGAGTTGGCAGATGCCCAAGTCTAGTAATCATCAAGTTTATTTGTAACAAGCACACTCATAGGAACTGGTTTAAAAACAATAGGCATGTACAAATTTGGAGGTAGATGTATATTATGTCATTATGTTAACCTCTTAAGGACCAATGACATGCATCACACATCATGGCAATAAACAAACTTAGAAAGTGCTTTATTTGCTTAAATGGTGTTGCTGTAATGCCTCGATGTCAAGGCATTCAGCAACACCGAAATTCACTTTATGGTGGTGGATGTCCGATTTAAAACAGCTTAAGAGGCAATGAACGAATTAAGAGCATCATGGGCCTGGTGCTGAGGATTTTGGTGGGCCTTTTTATGGAAATCTTAAGTCTTCGGCATCCATGTATACTAGACAAAGATGACATCAGTGTTAGGCATATAATATAGGATAGAATCTTATGTGATGGGATTTGGAGCACATCAGTACACTAAAAAAGTCATCATACACGGGATGCCTGAAGGCACAATTTAGTGTCACTAATCATTTTTAATAAGACATGCAGATTGAAATAGAGTAAATAACACAAAAATGTTTCCTCTCACTGATTTCTGGGCCTAGAAAGTTTTCCTCTGAAGCGACTACAAATTCAGGAGAAGGTTTTATCTCTGGATAAGTAAAAATTAAATAATTCATTCCTACGGTAAGTGCCAGGAAACAGATGACCAAATACACAAACCAGGAAACGCTCTGCCACACCGTTACCTAAACACACACACCAGGACAGGCTCTGCCACACCGACACCCAAACATACACACAGGACAAGCTCTGCCTGTCACTATCGGCTGGTCAGGATGTGGATCCTCACTGCAGTACTTTGGAAAGGCACCGCAAGAGCTCCCGGTAACAGATAGCAGAACCAGTAACCATAGAGGTCCCAAATAGTTCAGGAACAAGTTGGTAAATACGGGGATCAGGCAAAAGAATAGTTGGGGTCACAAGCAAAGGTCCGGGCAGGCTACAAACAACGGATAGTCAGAGACAAACAGAATTCAGAGAACCAATAAATACAAAGAGAGTTAAAGCAATAGTGTAGGCAATAAGGCACTATCACAGGCAAGGGTAAACTAAGCTTTCTTCTATATCTATATGTCATGCCATGGCATGAGTAACTGGGGCTTGGCACTGAATGGGTTAAGGGATTTGAGGCTAAGTCCAGTAACATTTGTTCACACCTTTCCTTTTGGAGCCAGAACCCAAAATAAAACTTGATTACCCCATGCTGGGTATTGTCACCTTGGACAGAAAGGGATTCCTGTGGAAGAGTGAAGGGGCAGACATCCTGGCTACATCTCCCGGGAGTGTGGAGACAGAGTATCAAGGTACACAGGGTAAAATTATTAAATGCATAATGCCCAAAATATGATGGGTACATAACTTTTGGGCCCTATCGTACATTGCATCCTTATGCCTGTGATGTGCTGGTTTCAGGGAGACCAAACACGCCATGCAGGCATGACCATAACAAGTGTTATGCGAACGTGTCCTTGTGCTAACTGATACAGGTGTGGAGTTTGGTATGAAAATGATCACTAGGACCAGAGAATTATGATGATCCTGGTGTCATAATTATGCCAAGCTTGGCCGGTGTCATATTTTGTGATCCCAGACCAAAGTTGAGAAGATATAACCCCGCCTTCAGATGGTCATAGTTCTGAACCCCCTACTCCCTTCCCCTTGCTCAGGTAACAGGAAAAGGGCGGTCTTGGGGGGGGGGTAAAAAGGTGGGCAATTGGTAATGGAAGGAGAGCCTGTTTTTACCATCACAGAGACAACATCAAGGCTCCAAGGAAGTATGGTATGATACTCTGTTTCATCCCTTTTATTTTATACTGTTTTGTACTTGTACTATTTTAGTCTATGTCTCTTTTTATATGCATTTTTGTGTAACAGCACTGTGACCCATTTTATGCTCAGATTAAACATTTTTAATCAGTTCTGTCTTTGTTCTCTAATCGAATTCAGCCTAGAGATAGCCTTTTGTATATATATAGATATATATAGTATAACGTTACTAAGCGGGTAACTATATAGATATCAGTTTGAGGATTGTGTAGTTATCGCAGTCTGATTGTTTTTGGGTAACCTAAGACACCCGGTTTTAAAGTTCTTGGTGGTGGCAGCATGTTTTACACTGGGAGTTTTGGGGTGACAGGTTGGGGTTGGTGCTGGTTGCTTGGTGCCCTGCGGGGAAAGTGGCCAAACGCACCGGAGGTCTGGTTGGCGTTTAACCCTTGGTACACCCATACTCCCACGTCATGGCTCGGCCGATAGCCCTGTCCGTGACACTATATATTAGGCCAAGGCTTGATTTTTAGGTTGAGACAATGGATATGTGTGCCCCTTAGGTGGATTGGTGCCAGGTAACAATTTTATTGTACAATCATATGCATGATGGGGAGGTAAGGTCTATCCAAATAATCCCAGTACTGAGAAGGTTACGTGGATCTTGAGCAGGTACTTCTAGCATTAAACTTAACTTAGTAGCAGCATTGCAACAGTCAGGCGTTTCCTGACTTTCTGGAGCATGCATAAATCAAATGTCCATTCTGTCCGCAGTATAAACATAGTCCCAAAGATCTGCGGCGCAGTTTTTCTTCAGCGGATAGATGGCGTACAGGGCCTATTTCCATAGGCTGAGCAACAGCGGCAGCGGGTTCTGCAGGAGTAGTATGTCGAATCCAAGGCCTAAATTGACGTGGCCTTCTGTCGCGTTCTCTGTCTCGTTCAAATTTTCTCTCCTGACCTCTGCCTTCTAACCGTAGACATGCGGTAAGTCATGGTAGGTGAGTGCATCTTTTATAGACTCATTCAAACCCCTGCGAAAGGCAGATTTCAGGGCGGTGACATTCCAGTCTCTCTCATAACCTAATGTGCGAAATTCAACGGCATACTGGGCCACATTTCTTCTTTACTGTTGAACCTCCATTAAATTGGATTCAGGAGCTTCACGCCTCCCAGGAGCATCAAAGACTGCCCGGAATGATTCAATAAAGGCGTCCGCATCTTCCAAAATGGGTTCTGTTCCAACAGGGCCGATGCCCATGCCAACGCTTTTTAATAAATAAATGCTTTAAATAAATTTATAATAAAAGTCACTCTGTTTCAATGAGAGGAGGAGGTAATGAGGATGTGCCTGGAAGTGTAGTGGCACTGATTCAGGAAACCTCTACAATCTTGTGGATCACCGGAATATTTGTCAGGCAATTGCATTTTGGGTGCTTTGGCCAAAGTGCTTAGCCCTGGAGCTGGAAGTGAGGGATCAGATGATACACCTTGTGAGATGGTTGGTAACAGATTCATGGCCATCGATCTTAGAAGGTCCGCAACATCATCTAATTTCCGTTCCAAGAATTTAAGTTGGGACGCATGAGCGGCTAGGACTTGATCCTGTCTGTCTTGTCTGTTGGCCAAGTCTGTGGGATCCATATGTGTGGCCTGTGATAACTGTCACTATCGGCAGGTCAGGAAGGAGGTGCTCCGCAAGAATGCAACAGAGACTCTCGTTAATGGATGGCAGAACCGATAACCATAGAGGTCCCAAATAATTCAGGAACAAGTTGGTAAATACGGGGATCAGGCAAAAGAATAGTTGGGGTCACGAGCAAAGGTCTGGGCAGGCGGCAAACAACAGATCCGTCTTGATCCTTCGATCCTTGCGGGGGAGCGCGTCTAGAGGCAGGCCGGACCTGACAGCGTCTCCCGCAAACGGAATGAGCAGGGCACTGAACGCACTTCGGGCTCCCCTGCTTGTGGCAGCATCGGAACCTTGAGAGAGGTAACACTACCACACTGACACCCAAACACATACACACAGGACAGGCTCTGCCACACACTGACACCCACATCCAGATAGGCTAAGGTACAACAATAAAAAAAAAGTATTTTCCACACTGCTTTTGTATTTTTGCCCCCTTGTGTATCGCCCCCAGCCAGCACTATGTGTATTTATGCCCCCAGCCTGCCCCTCGCTTTAGTATAGATATATATAATGGTCCAAGCTGCCCCCATTGTGTATTAATGTCGCCAGCATTTTATCTGGGCTGGTCAGCAATATGTGTAAGTTTTCATGTGTCCTGGAAAACATGGCTGGTGTGGTCACCCTAATGCCCCCACATCCTTGTGTATTGCCCCAGCTAGCCCCACATTGTGTATCTACCCCACCACCCAGCCCCCCTTTAGTATTGATTTATGTGATTCCCCCAGCCAGCACCCCCTTGTGAATTAATGCCCTCCCCTTTAGTGTCAGCCCTGACACCGGGATTGCATCCAAAGGATCTGCCCAACACCCAGATTGGAAGCATAGGACTTGCCACCTTTGCCCCCAAACCCTAGCCTCCCTGTGCCATGCTTTCCCCCTCCACTTACACATCCATGCTATCACACAGATATTAATTCATATACTCATTCACATTCATTCACTCATTTATATACGCATTCACAGATACTCATTCAGTCACTCATTCACAGATACTTATTCCCTCAATCACGTTGTTCATACACCCTCCCCCACCCCCTTAGCTTGGTGCCACTCGCTGACTTCTCTTGCCCTGCCCAGAGCATGGGTCATGTGTCATGTGACGTGATGTAAATTCATGTGACTATGTTGGGTTCCTGCACAGGTAAACAGAAGGGCCCCTGTGGAAGTGATCGCCGGGGTCGTCCAGGACCCCTAGAGTGGCAGGCCCGGTCGCAGTTGCGACCCCTATGATTGCGGTTGCTGCAGGCTTTTGCCCTGTATTAAAGACGGCCCTGACGACCGTGTGGCCGCATCGCCACTTCAGTGCGTGGCCAGCCCACCAAGAAATTTCCCTTTTTAGGTAGAGGCCTGGAGCTGCAGCTCCATCAGCCCAGTGGCGGAACATCCAGGGTCGCAGATTCTCCCACCGGGAACCCTGAGGCTTCTAGTTACGCCCCTGTATCAGCCCCTACGTTAATCCAGCCCTGCTAGCATTCTAGTAATCTTTTTGAAACATACTTTTTTGGTAACACATTCCATTTCTCGTACCACCAATATTTATTGTTGGTTCATTTCTGGACAGAAATTAATTTCATCCAGTCTGCGAATTGTCTTCCTCATGAAATTTAAGTTTGCCCTGTTGTGATGTAGAAGAAGGGAACACGTTTTGTAGCCATAAGTTTAAAAGCTAAAGTGAACTTCCATCAATATGTCTTTATGGCAGCTGACAATAATTAAAAAATTTGTCTGTACTGCATAAACAGAAATGGACATGGTGGCCTTCATATTAGAATTACAATAAATGTCTATCGGGTCATATTGAGGAATACACATTCCTTGTAAAATGTATCCACATAAACATTGATTTCATCTTTCTTTGCAATGAAGGTGTTTGCAGCAAAGCTCTGTTTTTTTGACATGTGACAAACATTTTCAAATCTTGCTACAAAAAATGTAAGAATTAATTTGTGGAAAATTAACTATGAGTGCATTTACAGCTATTACAACTGCCACTACATCAGTCATTGAAAGGAATACTTCAGTCATTGTAATTATTTATGGCATTATATAGCTCCATCATACTCCGTAGTAGAGCCCTGCGCGCGACTGCTTTTTTAATCCCGCTCCCGCAATGTGGGTGTTCTGCTCCTGCCCACTCCCGCCACATTTGTGGCCAATCCCGCCCGCTCCCGCCACATTTGTGGCCAATCACACCCGCCTCCTTACCTGATTTCCCACGCAGTCCTGCAAGGCTGCCCTCGAGTTGTTCCCTTAAAGCGTCTCTTCTCTTGCTCCGCCCAGGAACAAGGCGGAGTCACAGGAAGTGACGTCACATCACGTGACTCCGTTTTGTTCCTGGGCAGAGCAAGATAGGAGACACTGTAAGGGAGCAGCGAGAAGGCAGTCTTGCGGGACTGCGCAGGATTACCGGGACCCGCAGGTACAGTGCCTGACCGCCCGCTCCCGCCCTCAGCCCCAGCAAGACCCGCGGGACCCGCCTCCCAATGCTGTCCTCTACTCCGTAGCACTGTACAATTGGTAGACAGGACGTAACAAGTAGTATATAAAAGACCTGCAAATGGGCCTAAAATGATTCAGACACATTTTTTGGTTTGTTTTTGACCCATTCGTTCTCTGGAAACTAATTTTGTTCCCTGTTCATTCGGCTCTGTCAAACATTTGGGGGCATTTTTAATTCGGGAACGAATTCACTCTTACTCAGTCTCACAATCAGGGCGAGGATGACACCATTGGAAGATCTGGGAGAGGTTATGACTGCAAGCACTGCCATCCTGGCAGAAGTTCCCACAGGGTTATGTCCACTGAGATGTGGACGAAGATAGCAAATTGAAGACTAAGGATAGAAGGGAAGGGAGAAGATAGAAGTCTCTCGCAGAGGAAGATGCGAAAGTGGGCAGCAGAGAAGGGAAACATTCAGGGAGCGTGAGAGAGAGTGCAAGAGAATAAGTGAGAGTGTGAGTGAATGTGGGCCCACAAATTTCGGACAAAAATTCTGAGCTTTTTGCTTTGTTTTCGTCTGATTTGTAGGGAGTCTGACCACATTTTGAGGGCTTCGTACGAATTGCTAAATTCACCAAAATTTAGTCTAGTACATATAATTCCTGAATGTAGCCTTTAAAGTACAGTTTTACCCACGTTACAAACTGTAATGGACTCCTGGTGCTCCAGCTCAGAACCTGGAGGATTCAGGTCTTGTCCCGAAGAACCAGAGAAGCGGCGTTTCATCCGGCAGTCTCCGGGCAAACCCGGAGAGTTCCTAGGTATGATCATAGCCAATGACCATAGCAGTTAAACATAGCAAATTATTATAGCCATCACTCCACACCATGGCTACATGTAGGGGTTGAAACCAGACTTTAATACTTTATAGTTCCTCTATGTTCCCGGCTCCAACTTCATTTTGTAAGACTGGAGGCTTAAGCAGCACCAATGCAGGGGCTCTGTCCCAAGGGTGGGACTCAAAAGAGGAATAAGGGGCAGATCCAATGGGCCAGCAAACTGAGGTGGCAACTTTGCACCAGCCCTGAGCACTAAAGTGTATGTGTGTATGAGTGTGAGTGAGAGGGAGGGAGGGAGTGTATTGGCATGAATGTGTATGTCTGTTAACATGAATGTGTAGGTATAAAGCATGAGTCTGTAAGTGAGTGCGTTAGTATGTTTGTGTAAGTGTGAGTGAGTTACTGGGTGGGGGGCAAGGATCTGATGGAGTCACTTGTATTTACCTGTGAAACGCAGCACTGTCCCTTTAAATTCTAAAATCCAGCTTTCTAGTCAAGTGGATTTTGAAATATCCTTTTATTGGATTTGGGATATTGTAATATATTTATTAATTGCTATCGTTGTTTTGGCAGAGATAAGACAAGACTTACACAGTTGTCGCTGTCCCTTTAAGCCGGTTACCTGAGCCAGCCCCGGGAACATGGCGGAGTCCGGAGGAGGGGAGTTCGTTTCGGTCCGGCAGAGCAGGTGAGAGCTATGCAAAGCTATGCGAATGGCCACGGTGCATTCATAACACCCTGGGCCTGCTTTCACTCCGTCCTGGGTAAGCCCAAGCTATCCTATGCCGCCCTAAGAGCACGGAACAGAGCTGGAAGTGTGCAGGCAGGAGGCGGGGAAGTGGAGCGGGAGAGCACGGGGATTGACAGGAGTTCTAGGCCTCAGAAAGGGGTGTGTGATGATATCACGCAAATCACCTCCAAACATAAACGAAATGCCAGCTGGCAGGTTGTGGGTCCTTCGCGTTACTACGATACCTTATTAAATGCGAAGAACTATCTTAAGTGGGAAAGTTCCTTAATTCACAAAAAGACTCCGAATAAAAATTCCACACCTAGCAGGGTAAGTGTGTTTTTGACAAGCATTTAAGATAAACACTAGTAAGCGTAATCTGAAGCATTTATCTGAACTATATATATATATATATATATATATATATATATATATAAAAAAATATGTATTTTAGTTCTATTGTATTAAATGAGACATATGTATGGTCTGTTGAAGTGAAATGCTTGCGGCTGTATTTCCACCATATGGATGCAAAGAAGAAACTTTTTTTTGGTTTAAATTTCTGTAATTTTTAGAAATGTGTTTATATAGGAGATATATACGTTGCATATATATGTATATAATAGTGTGTGTGTATGTGTATATATATATATCACATTTAATGGTATTTGGGGATGAGTTAACAAGAACAGAATAATTTCTTCTTGTTATACAAATTATGTTCAGCATGTGGTTCAACTATCTATGTGTTAAGCGATAAATGCATTATTTCTCAAGGCACCATAAGTTTATAACTTTGCAGAACGTAGAATGGGGATAAAACAACATTGCGTTAGCATAATTTGTAAGCTTTTGCAGGAATAGTGTTGCTGATTAGGTTTACCAAATAAATTATGTTCAAATTTACAATATACAGAAAAGGGGGAAATTTAATTGACGTAATATAAGTAATTCAAAGGGACACTCCAGCCATCATGTGCACTTCCAATTCCGATTGGAAATTCATAGAGGGATTCAAAATACAGAATCCCCAAATATGCATTTGCCCCTTTCTCGCCCCCCCCCCCCCAACAATTAGCCATATAATATACTCCCCACCAGTTAGCTCTAGCACTGGCTCAGCAAGCATTTCGGGGGGGTTTAATGACATAATGGACTAGCATTGAAGTGAATGGGAACGCTTTGCTACTGCTGATTGGCAGCTCCAAGCAGCCAATCAGTGATGCTCAAATGCTGGGCCACGGAGGATAGGTTCTGTTGCAGCTCTGGTTTGATGTCACAATGTTTAAGTTAAATTGTGTATGCCTTACCTTGAATCGATTGTGTCTCTTACAGACTGATGGATGACATGTTCGCTTTTGGCTTGTTTGCTTGTGGTTAGGGTGTGAATATATGTACACAAAAATAGGTTTTATGGATTAAAATGGCTAATAGCTATATATCAACCCATGGGGCACAAGCTAGCTGTACTGAGTCTGTTAACCTTGGTTTATAATATAGTGCAATATCTACGATATAATATATGATTTGCACGGTATACGTATTTGTGCTTGCTGGGCTTAGAATATTGTGGGTTATCTATGAAAAGGTCTCTGTTGAAGAAGTAGTAGTGTAGTTGTGACAGTTAGTGCATATGTGCTTAAAATAATCACCTAAAAAATTGCACTAGTTGAGCCACAATAGAGGAGTTATTTAATTTTTAGTTAAGAATTTTAATGGGGTCCACAAAATCTCTTTTATGGACAATTTAAACATATCCATTTTACAAAACATACTTGAACAACATATGGCAACAAAAACAAACTTTTTTTCGCTTCCTCTACCGTAAATGGTGATCACTTAATAGGCTGCTTACACAACCTGGTGACCTAGCTCATCTCCACACCGGTCACTTAGTATGGGTTCTACCTGCCGCTAGTAACCCTTTCAGGACAGGGGCTGCAGTGAATTACTGGGTGTTAGCTAGAATTGTAGTATGCTGATGGAAGATTCTATTTTCTTCCTTTTTGTTTCCAGCTAGTTAGGGTTGGATGACCTGAGTAAATCCTGTAGATATTTATTCAGTGAGGCTTTTCTCTTCCTAGTAGTTAATGCGTAGTACATCTACATTAGATATAGCTAGAAGTAAAAGAAAAATGAACCGGTTTGAAAAAAGACTGTTCTGAAATAGCGTTGTGTTGCTATACACTGACTTTACTTTTTGCATGATTTGTAGAGTGTAACCATATTGTGTTGCCTTTTGTGTCGCTTGGATTATTAATGCAAATTTTATAGCAACAAACAATGATTGCCTGGCAATATGTTTCCCTGGTGAATACATTTACACCCGGATGTAGATTGGGTCTAAAGAGTTAATTATTTAAACAAGGAGATAGTGTGTTTACTCTTGGTACGGTAGGTTTCATACTGATTGCTACTAAATGTATGTAACAGTAGCACGCCCTAAACTATTCATGTGAATGTCAAGTAAGTGTAAAGGAACAGTTTGATAAAATACAGTCATTTAAATAATTTGTGGAAGTGATAGTCTTCCAGCTGACATGTTCGTTAAGCTTTTCTTTTAGTTGATGGTGCTTTAGTTCTCAGTATATTTGAGCCATTTGTCCATTGCAAAAAGACATGTTTCGGTTGTGGAAATAAAACAATATGCTCTTTGTCGAGTTTTACAGAAGCCATGCTGAAAGCACAGCCCTGGAAGGATTTTGGATGGAAGGGCAGCATGACTGTGGGTAGGAATGGGTCGACGTCCTTCTTTCCTGTGGATTATGATTTCCTCTTGGGAGGAGTATGGTGATGGGTGGGTTACCTGAAGAATGTATAAGGCTGGAACCAGACGGGGCACTTCCTTTTGTGAAGATCCAGCTATTTTCTCTCTTCCCTGAAGCTCTATGTGCGTGTTTGGCGGTGCAGTTATTTGTTTTTGTTAGTTGCTGGTCTAGTGCTGGAGGAGGCCATTGTAAATATAGCCTTTTTCATGGTGCACAAGCCTTGCAGGACACTCCCTTGGTCCAGAGCTCAGGTGACAGAACATCTAGAGTTTTTTCGCTATGACAGTGGGAGGGCCCCGCTGTTGGTGCAACAAAAATAATGCATTATGCCTAAATTCAATGCTTAATTTAAATTGCTGTTCGATGGCCATGAACATTTGGGAGGAATAATTTGAAAATTGTAAATAAGTTATGCAAGCTGTTAAGAAATGTTTGAATTATGCTAATTTGCATCCTTGTGGGTTTAACATTACTGTCACAGTGTGCAGAAATAAAATGCATTACACTGTGGCCATTCAGTGGTCAGCAAGATGTCCGTAGAAGGACACCGGTGTCTGCCACCACAACTTGTGATGTTCATCATCCTGTCGGCTCTCCCCAGTGGCGGACTAGACTGCCTGCAGCTGGAGGAGGATGGCTTGTTGGGGAGGCCATGGATACCTCTCTAATCATCCCAAAATGAAGGCAGCACGATGTCTGTTCCTGTGCTACCTTGCGATGCGTGCCAGCTAGGGCTGCAACAACTAATCGATAAAATCGATAATAATCGATAATGAAATTCGTTGGCAACGAATTTCATTATCGATTAGTTGAATCGATTATTATCGATTATAAAATGAGGGTTTTTTCAGAGCAAACGCTCTGAAAAATCCCCCTCATTATATAATCCGTTTCGTCTGACTCACCGTCTCACAGCAGCAGCTCCTACTTACTCCCCCTCCCTGTAATCACTGTGACAACTGGCCCCGCCCCTTCCTTCTCCAGGCCAGAACCACATGGCTGTGACACTCATCTAACTGTAAGTATGTGTGTGTATATATATATATATATATATATATATATATATATATATATATATATATAATGTGTATATATGTATGTAATATATATAAATATATATATTTGGGCTACTGAAAGTTAGGGGAGGTGGGGGTTAATTTAGGGGCAGTTATGGTTAGTGGGGTGTTTAGGGTTAATTTAGGGGCAGTTATGGTTAATTGGGTGTTTAGGGTTAATTTAGGGGCAGTTATGTTAATAGGGTGTTTAGGTTTAATTTAGGAGCAGCTGTGGTTAATGGGGTGTTTGGGGTTAATTTGAGGCAGTTGTGGTTAATGGTGTGTTTAGGGTTAATTTAGGGGATGCTGTAGTTAAGGGGGTGTTAAGGGTTAATTTAGGGGCAGTTATGGTTAATGGGGAGTTTAGGGTTAATTTAGGGGAATCTAAATCCTGGGGGCAGTGAAGTGACATATCTGGGGGTATAAGGCATATACAGTATATAAGGCATATGTGGGGAGGGCAGTGTGGCATGTCTGGGGAGGACGGAGTGGTGTATCAGGGTGTATAAGGCATATCTGGGGGTAGAGAAGTGGCATGTCTGGGAGGCAGGGTGGCATGTCTGGGGAGGATGGAGTGGGGTATCGGGATATAAGGTGTATCAGGCACAGTGGCAGATGTGGGAGGCAGCGTGGAGTGGCAGATGTGGGAGGCAGCGTGGAGTGGCAGATGTGGGAGGCAGCGTGGAGTGGCATATGTGGGAGGCATTGTGGAGTGGCAGATGTGGGAGGCAGCATGGCATGGCATATGTGGGGAGGGCAGGGTGGCATGTCTGGGGAGGATGGAGTGGTGTTTCAGGGGGTATAAGGCGTATCAGGCACAGTGGCATGGGGGTAGAGTGGAGTGGCAGATGTGGGAGGTGGCGTGGCAGATGTGGGTGGGAGGTGGCGTGGCAGATGTGGGAGGCAGCGTGGCGTGGCATATGTGGGAGGCAGCGTGGAGTGGCATATGTGGGAGGCAGCGTGGAGTGGCATATGTGGGAGGCAGCGTGGTGTGGTATATGTGGGAGGCAGCGTGGAGTGCTGTGGTAGGCAGCGTGGCATATGTGGGGGGGGGCAGCATGGCATGTCTGGGAGGCAGCGTAGCAAGCCTGGGCTCAAATGTGCATATATTGGGGGGCTGGTTGGGAAATAAAGACAAGAAATGTATTATCAAAGTTTTTTTATTCTGCTGTTTGTATTTAACATCATTTGTTTAGTAAATTATTTTAAATAAATGAAAAATTTACATTCATTTTTTTATCCGATTAATCGAAAAAATAATCGGCCAACTAATCGATTATTAAAATAATCGTTAGTTGCAGCCCTAGTGCCAGCAATTGATGCCAACACCGAAACTGTGCGCACCATAAGTTAGAACTGAAACAGAAGTCTGTAGAAACAGACCACACACCCCCACCACAGGACTTAAGGAAACAGAAAAGGAGAGGGTGAAAGGAGAGAAATAACGATATAATAACGACATAATAATGTTGTCCCAACGTTGACTGATGGGGAGAAAGGAGAGAGATGGTGTATTTGCTTGTATGTTAGGGCAAGTGTGGCTGCAAGAGTCTAGGCCATAATGTTTGTGTAAGGATGAATGTGTGTGTTTGGGCAGCCATTTGTAAGGGCAGTGTATATGTGTGCATTTTCACAATCTATCTATTACTATTACTGTTACTGTTTTAGACCTAAATTTTTAACCCAGGGAACTATTTTAAATTTCAAAAGATAATTTCTTTCCTCCAACTGTGAAAATGTTCCCCATGAACCATGTCCATGCCTATCCTTGTGGCCATTTATAAACCACAGCAGAAGTAAACTGTGTCAGTGTCTTTATTTCCTAACCAAAGCATGCCCAGGGCACCGCAATCATGACTTTTTCAAGACATCTTAAGCAGAAGAGACAGGAACCATAATGTAATACAAATGTGCCACTAAAGATATCCTAAAGAGCACTGAACTGTGTTGATTATAGTTTTGTGATAGGGTTGGTTTCCTTTTTGTATTTCTAGTATTGGTAAACTCTATAAAAAGACAAAGGTTTTAGATAATCATAGGTATCAATGTATCTAAGCAGGAATATGCACCCACCACACTTAAGTAGACTTGGTGAGGTGTGCACAAACATGCCTTATCTGTATGCAGAACTAAAACCAAACTATATATGGGATGTCATGGGAACTGGGCTCTGTATTTTTGATTTCCATTACTTCTACTACTTCTGGTAAAAACGAAATATAGTTGGGAGATAAATTAAAAGGATTGGAACAGAAGGTATAATGTGGGGAAGGAGCCTCTCTGATGAAAGAATCAAGGTTATCTAGAAGTTAAGGTAAGAAATTGGCCAATAAAAGGTACAAAAAAGGGGAGAAGGGTATCAATGTTCTATATAGATGAGCAAAGTAAGATGGATTGAATTACATCTGAGATGCAGCTCGATTGCAAGCTTTTGACGTAAAGAAATGAATGTTTATCATGGTAAATTTCACATGGATTGGGTGTTAATGCTGTTTGTATGTAGCATTCTTGGCCTTGCCAAGGTATTCAGTTAATAAAAATGGCCATGTTACTGGCCAGCAGTATTTATGCAAAACAACCAAACATAAAAAGCTGTGCAGTTGCTGTTAGGAGTGATTCACATTCAAAGCCCCTCGCAGCCCCACTGAAGAATGCATATTTAACTACACCGTGAGTACTTTAATATGAAGTATTTAACAAACAGATTTAACAAATTCTTCTCAATATTCTCCAGAAATGCCTTATACCCCCTTTATGCCACTCTGAACACCCCACGTGCACGCCAGCCCCTTTAACTTCATTAGGCGGCGGTGGCAGAAGAAGGCGGCCCGGCTGTCGCTTTCAATCGCACTTGCAGCCGCTTAGTGGCTGTTTTAAATGTGGTGGTCTGCCGGCCGCTGCGGCCACGGACCGGCCGGCCCATTTCCCGGTATCCCGGTGGGCCAGTCCCGCCCTGCTAAGACCATCGTAAATATGTGTTTTCCGATGGTCTTAGGCGACCCCTGTGAAAGGGTCGGGACCCACAGGTTGAGAACCGCTGCTTTAATGGGACAGTCTAATGTCACTGGCACACCCTACAAAGATGAGTGCATATTAAAGTACTCTCTGAACACTTTTCTATACATTCTTCCAAAATTATTATTATTATTATTATGAAATAATGAAATGAAAAATATATTATAATAAAGCACTTACCTGACCCAGCAGATGCCCTGTTCCTCCATGGTCTCACTATTCTTGCCTCTGGTTGACTGACATAAGGGAAAGGAAAGGGCCAAATTCATATGGGAGATTCAGCAGAATTCTCCTCGTTGCATTTACAAAATGTATGATGCAAATTTTAACCCCTTGATGACAATTGCCAGTCGGGGCACGTCATGCACTAACATACAGTTAGTGACAATTGACATGTCAGGACCGTCTTGGTTTTAAACGGGTGCAGAAAGCAATCTAAAAAAAAAAGGGCAAAAAAACAAACAAACCCTTAATAAGAATACAAATCAAATACAAAGTGAACAATACACATTTGCAATGACTTAACCATCTCCAAATTGTAAGGTGAAATAAGATGACTTTTTTTTTTTTCCATGCCCTCGATTTTTATTTATTTTTTTACATTTTTTGCATAGTCCTGTATCACTAATTTACAGTTTTGTTTCTGTACTGCTTTCTGCCACTACCATGGAAATTATTAAAACTGTAACCGGAAATATTGCTGCATATGCATGGTTGGCTTATTTATAACTTACTGTTTCAGGATGTTTCTTCATTCCCACAATGCAAGACAGCTGACTTTGTATAAGAACAATTTTGAGTAATATTGCTAAGTCTGTTCTCGGTCATGTTGTTGTGTTTTACAAAATTAAAAGCCGGGCGGTTGGTAACTGATGGTCTTGTTCGCTTCTTTCCTTCTTTTCTTTAGCATGGCTGACAAGAGCAGCATCATGAAATGTACCTTCTCTGCTCCTGGACACAGTACTACTCTTCTACAGGGATTGACAGCGCTGCGTGCTCAGGGTCAGTTGCTTGACGTTATTCTGACTATAAACAGTGAAGTGTTTCAAGTGCACAAAGTAGTCCTGGCTGCCTGCAGTGATTATTTCAGGTGAGATTTGGTAACATCTTATATCTCTGCCGTCTGATGCATGATGAAGTGTCACCTTAATTAGTCCTTTTGTAGATCTGCTGCTTGACCATTGTTGAAGAACTCTTGTGTTGTTTGTTTTAGATTATGAAAACGTTGAATATTTGCCTTCATGTGAACGCATGGACATTGGTGATGTAGGTAAATTTGTAACAGCCACCTCAAAGCTTGGTAGGGTTTGACTGCATTTGTTCGGAACTATGAGACCTCACTTTGCTCGTATAAGACCTTGAGAGATTTAGCTGAGCAAAAAAAAAAGTGTTGTACATTTATTCTACTCATTTTGGCAAAAAATGTACATTGTAATATACAAGACCTTTGTGGGTAACTGCTACATATCTTACTATCTTAAGACCAACAATGTATGTATAAATAGTCTAAACAATGTTATGTAGTAGTGGTATTGTTGAAATGTTGATAGATTTATATTTATGAAATTGTCAGTAGTGTTTTTATTTTTATTCATTGATGTATCCGTTCTAAATGCGAATGTATTCCCTTTTCATTTTATAACACATGTATGGCATTGAGTTGATGGTTGTGGTGACTTTTATGTGGATGTAGATCACTCAGAATTGCATTTGTTTAGTTGTATAACATTTTACATTCTCAGGTTTATGATATAACGCCTTGTGCATGGTTGGAGCACACAGAGCATGTAGGACATGACTATAGGGTTTCCTCCAGAGACGGGAGTCTTTTAGCAAATCAGCATTCTTGGGGACCAGTGTAAGGAAGGTAGTTCACTGGACTTCCGACAGGGAAGAGGGACCAGCATACCCTCTGCTAGCTTAGCGTTTGTAGATGGAACACAGATGTTATCTGGCCAAAGGCATCATGTGCTAGTGTACCTCTCCATATACCCCTCTTCCCAACACATTGGGAGCTCATCCATGGCCTAGAGGCCCACCTCTGCCAAAAGGTACCCAAAACCTCTGAAATGGGAACACCTTTGGCCTTTAAGTACAAAAGTACTGGCCAACTATTTTTTAGGTCAAAACATAATATAATTTTAAATGTTTATTGAAGAGACTTCTACATTTCTTCATGATGTCATAGCCTGTTTATATTAAACTTAATCACATTATGTCCAACTTGACCAACTCATCCCCATCCAAGCAGTCCTGATACTTTTTCACCTCCCCTCAACTACAGACTAGAGTGTAAGCTCGCAAGAGCAGGACCCTCTTCTACTTTGCAACAGTTTGCTATTGTTTGTGATTTTTTTATTTATTTTACTGTAATAGCGCTAAGGAATCTGCTGGTGCTATATAAATAATTATAAGGTAATGTATAGAGAGAAAGGAAATGGATGACAGTGAATCAAGTGAAGAAGCCCTCCCACTCTTCCTGTGTGGGAGCAGATGGACAATGGGAGAGAGGACTGTACTTGATTAGGCATCTAATGTACATACCTTCTCTAGAGCTGGCTCCTCTCTGCTAGTGTCACAGTCCTTTTATATTAATCCAGAGTTTACAAGCAGCACACGTTATGACAATAGTGGAGTAACTCAGGCTACTATGAATCAAGTAGGTCTATTTTTGGGTGGCAACTCAGGGCCCCATGACATACCAGGGCCCCTTGCTTAATCTGCCCCTGCTAAGGTTGCATACTTTATTAATAGTTTTGGAAGACCTTTTGCTATTCCTTCTTCCTTATGTATTTTCTCCACACATCATTCACCATCCAGCACCAGTACTGTTTAGTGTCTTCCAGTTTCAAAACTGACACAAAATGTGGGTTGAGTAGGGGACATTCCGCTGCAGCTTTTTTTTTTCTTTGCCCTTCATGTATGTTCTAGTACTTACAAAGTAAAACATACATTCATCATTGGTAGGATTTTGGGCTGCTTTTTTTAACAACATAAAATATTTGTCTGTGCCAAAAATGATGAGATGCTTGATGAACAGTGGTGGGGAGATCTATCTAAAAATAAGATGTAACATTGGGTAAGGAATTCAACTGTTACCTATTAGTACTTTGGGGAAGAAAAGCTGTTAGTATTTCAATAATTCAATAATTGTGTACATAGATCCACTGTTTAATGACAAAAAAAGAAATGTACCCAACACAACCTTGATAAAATGTTTTTTTGTCTACAGGGCAATGTTTACAGGAGGAATGAGAGAAGCCAATCAAGATGTTATTGAATTAAAAGGTGTGTCTCCTAGAGGACTGCGTCACATAATTGACTTTGCTTACAGTGCGGAAGTTACACTTGACCTTGACTGTATTCATGATGTCTTGGGAGCTGCTGTCTTTCTCCAAATGGTCCCAGTTGTTGAACTCTGTGAAGAGTTCCTAAAATCTGCCATGAGTGTTGAAACCTGTTTGAACATTGGACAAATGGCAACAACATTTAGTCTGGCATCTCTGAAAGAATCGGTGGATTCTTTTACATTCAAACACTTCCTTAAAATTTCTGAGGAAGAAGACTTCCTTCATTTGCCTTTAGAGAGACTGGTTTTCTTCCTCCAAAGCAACAAGCTTAAAAACTGTAGTGAAATAGATTTATTTCGCTCTGCAATTCGTTGGCTACAGTTTGACTATTCCCGCCGTGCCTGTGCTAGTCAAGTTCTATGCCATATTCGTTTTCCGTTGATGAAGTCTTCGGAATTGGTGGATAGCGTTCAGACTGTTGATATTATGGTGGAAGATGTTCTGTGCAGACAGTACCTTCTTGAAGCTTTCAACTACCAAATTCTCCCATTCCGGCAACATGAGATGCAATCTCCTAGAACTATCATTAGATCCGATGCCTGTTCTCTTATAACGTTTGGTGGCACGCCTTATACAGATAACGACCGGACAGTGAGCAGCAAAGTGTATTACTTGCCAGATGTTAATGCTCGACAGTTTAAGGACCTAAATGAAATGGAGGTAGGATGCAGCCATGCTTGTGTTGCAGTGCTGGACAATTTTATTTATGTTGTAGGAGGACAGCATCTGCAGTACAGGAGTGGTGAAGGAGCTGTGGATGTCTGTTTCCGGTATGATCCCCATTTAAATCAGTGGCTGCGCATTCAGGCTATGCAAGAGAGCAGAATTCAGTTCCAGCTTCACATGTTGTATGGTATGTTGTATGCTACTGGAGGAAGGAATCGGTCGGGCAGTCTATCATCTGTGGAGCGATACTGCCCTAAAAAGAACGAGTGGACCTATGTTTGTTCTCTTAAACGCAGAACATGGGGGCATGCTGGCGCAACGCTTGGTGGTAAGCTGTATATATCAGGTGGCTATGGAATATCAGTTGAAGACAAGAAAGCACTACATTGTTATGATCCTTCTATAGATCAGTGGGAGTTCAAAACACCAATGAATGAGCCAAGAGTCCTCCATGCAATGGTTGGGACCAAAAACAGAATTTATGCTCTTGGGGGAAGAATGGATCATGTGGATCGATGTTTTGATGTGTTAGCTGTGGAATATTATACCCCAGAGACTGATGCGTGGACAACAGTAAGTCCAATGAGGGCTGGGCAGTCTGAAGCAGGCTGCTGTTTATTGGATAAAAAGATTTATATTGTAGGCGGCTACAACTGGCACTTAAACAATGTGACTAGTATTGTGCAAGTGTATAATGCAGAAAATGATGAGTGGGAAAGAGATTTACACTTTCCCGAGTCATTTGCTGGGATAGCGTGTGCACCTATTATACTACCTCAAATAACAACTCAGAGGTAACTGGACATTTTATTGTAAAAGACTATGGACCAACACTTCTGTTTTATGTATTTAATATTTTTATAACTTTGAGTGTTGTACATAAGGTTACAAATATGAGCAAATGTTGCATATGTAATGTTCCTCTCTATACATACATATCATATGCGCATAATACAGGGACGGTTGTGTTAATATATTTTTTGTTTACATTTGTTCTGAATTATACTGTGACGTGATAAGCAATAAGGGAAATTGTATAGGATACACATGGTTATCTTTTATGCATATGATGTGAGGTCTCCTTTACATTTTAATTTAGACGAAAAACTGAATTTAATGCACAATTTAATATTTATAGGCACAAACATAGTGGCTTAGTTGTTTTATTAAAGAGGGCCTCGATTGAAGACTATTTTCTTTTCCTTAAGGTTGTTGGTTCCCACCTCCTTACCTCTGCATTCGGTCGCCTAAGTATTTAAAATTTTGAGTACGTTTTTCTGGATGGCCTCCCCATTCCTACATCATTTTCATGTAAAAGATGAATAATTTGCCTCCTATGGAGGTCATCCCATCTAATAAGGGTACATTTAATAAAGTTGTTACACTAGGTGGTATGGATGGTAACTGCAAGTGTAAAGTTGAGTATATTATATGATGGACTTATTCTTACTGTATTGTGATTTAGACCTTTTTGGAGGTTTGCTGCTATAGTTTGCAATACAGTGTGCATTGTATTCTATATGGTAATATTTGTTCACCTAGTTTATTGAAGTACTGAAGCAATTATTTTCTTTACAGGTCCAATTGTGTCATTTTTTTTTCTTTAAACTGAAGTAGCTGCAATCTTTCTGTGCTTGGGCAGACCATTTGTGAAGCGCTGTTCAGTCCACCTCTCTTTATGATTCAACACACTATTCTCTGCAGCAGGCTAGCGGGCTGATACGATAGATGGGTTGGATCCAGCTGGCCAAAAGGAAAAATGTTCTGGGATCCTCGTATTAGTGGCACCAATCTTTCTATGGCATCCCCCATGATTAAAACACACACACACACGTACTAACATGCAAACTTGCTCCAACACTATTTATACATATATACATCTCCCCCTCCCCCTTTCACAGGCTCACCACTGATAGCCCCCTACTAACACAGGGCCACACTCTCATGGCACGCTTCTTGGCACATCCCTTACTGGGAGTGCGTGAACACTCACCTCAATGTCTGTGCGCCTGCACTCAACAGACCTGCTGGTGCATAATTTAAGGCAGGTATCATTGTAGCAAATAGCTGTCGCCCATCGTTGGAGGAAGTGGAGAATTATTATCTGTGCTCTCTGTTCTATTATTAATTGGTAGCCTGGAAGTGCCTTTTCACCCAATTGGTGAACAAAAAAAGCCACTTGTTGCTGATCTGTGACCCACTTTCCATGTGTGTCTTTATTTTCTTTTATTAGAATCATCAGTTTGTTAAAGCACATTTTATTTTGGTTTTGTTACTTGTGCTTGGGTTTCTAATGCAAATAACACTCTCTATCTTCTCGCATTTCTATTATATGTAGCAAGGGAAAGGAACACTAATGAAAAAAACAAATCTGCCATAATTCTGCTATAGCTATATTTAAGGGACCAATTCGATCAAAAAACATCATTTTCAAGGAAGTACACTAATTATTTTAAATTATTTAATCCTATGTGCCACCCACATAATGTATAACTTGGTGTCAGTGATACTTTTTGAAATTATGGGAAAATTATTGAAAATACGCGAACTGTTCATGGTGTGTTCTGTGCCTAGTATGTGTTTAGCCAGACCACTACAACTAGCCTGCATAGCTGCGCATGAGTGGAGGCAGATACTTCCAGATTCCAAAGAAGCAAGGAGGAGGCAGTTAAGGCTTTGCTTCACTTTTTGCTGCTCCTGTCCTGACGATCTGGGCACAACCCGGTATTGGGCTTTAGCATGGGCTGAGCCCGCTCTTCTCACCAAAGTACTGCAACTTGTGGATGTGCATGCTGGTTTAACCCTTAGAATACCATCTCAGCTAAGAATGCCAACTACATACACTGTAACTGATGGCATTTTATGTGCATTATATAGGGATCACTAAAAATAGTTTCCTTCGTGTGGTTGGGCTGCCCATCTGCTGCTAAACCAATGGGCTGCCCTCCCTGTAGGAAAAATAAAGCTGATGTTAAAACCTGCCTTGGTTGTTCCATAGAGCAGACGGCCTAAAATTGCTGCTCACTGTTAACTCCCTTCCAGATTAAACAAAAAATACCCAAAGATACAGATTTACATTGAGTGTCTATTTTTTAATTAAAAATAGTGTAACTCTCATCACCCTAAACCCTTGTACCATCTTTAAATGGGCTTCATGCACTTTCTATGTGCATAAACAAGTATACTAATTGGATAAACTTTTTTAGTATCTCAATTTTATTACTTTTACAATTTAGTTTACTGATATATTCCAGACATGGGAGAAAGATCTCTTCATTTTAATTGTGTGATCATGTGCATGGTTTTGCCTTCTCCTAGGTATCTATATATATATATATATATCTAACCTTGTCCTGATATATAATGATACCCAGGTTATTATGTAAGCAGTAGGCCAGCACCTAAATGAGTTACATTCAACATCAAAACTACAAAAAAAGTGTATGAACCTCAAAGGGTTTCTAAAACATAATGAGGGTGAACTGTGTTTGTTTCTCTACAGTCTTAACATATTGTGCCACTATAGTAAAAAGTCCTTCATTCGATGCACAACTCTTATTTTCGTTTGATTTATATCGCCGGCAGCACTGTTAGGCCTTTAAAGGTGACAAAAATGACATCTGCTGCCACTGTCTTATTTTTGCGTACCAATGGCACCTTACTACCAGTTTCACAAATGTGCAATGACAATTAAACATCATTTTGGATCAAAAACAAGATATATACATGGGGAGAGGGACTATCAACACATCTTGCATGAGTGTCAATATTTTGTGACATCACATGTCTCAGATACCAAGATTAACCCCTTAATGACAAAGCCTGTGTATATACTGGTTCAAAATACTAGGTGTTATGTGCATGCGTTGCTTAAATTATATTGGGAATACAATATATGGTTATTGTATTGTAATGGCCTGACATCAACCCAGTCCAAAGCAGAATTATGTCATAAGCGAATAAAGTATTTTTTCTGACCCTCTCTTAGTAACACCAGTTAACGTTTTGAGTTGGGGGTCATTATTCCTGTATTTGTAATGAATTGTATTAAACTAATGCCAATACTAACTTTTGCAGGTAATAATATAACTGAAGCAGTAATTTTCTGTAAAAAGTGAGAGTGGGGGAAATACTCGAACATTTCTCATCGTACCCATCATACATCATGGACTTCTATACGTGTTTAATGTCTGCTTATATACAAATTAACTGGAAAGTTTCCTTACCGGTTCCTGATGTCCATTTCTAAATTAAATAAATTGTAGTGATAAGTTAAATTACGTACTTGGATGTCATGTTTTTTTTTTCATACGGATAACAGTGATTTGTGGATATAATTAATTGGTACATTTATATTCTTACAACCATTACACATTAGTAATACCAGTAAATCAGGTGAGTTTAATCTCCAAAGGGTAGAGTAGGCCCTTGCCTAGAATGTCATGTATTTAAGGGCTAACACAGAGGCAAAAGACTGGGACAAAAATGATGTCTGTGCTCCATCTAAATATGTTAATTTTTAAAATGACATGCATGCAATATGACTGCCTTAAGTATCCTACATTAAGTCTCATTTGCACACAAAGAAGAGTATAGGCTTTCCTGCTTAGAGATGTGCGTCTCTTCAACTAGAACGCCAGTCTAGTTGAAGATTTCATCTAGATGAAGAGCTGTAGCTACTGCGGAATTCACTTTGTATGGAAACGCTTGTACCTTGGGTTTTAATTTATATTTACTTTTCCAATGTAGTTTTTTTCTTAATGAATATAACATTGAATATTAGCTTAACCCAGGGCTTGACAAATTTTTTTAAATCTAGGAGCCAGCTAAAAAAGTTAGGAGCCAAGACTTTTTTTTGCCCTACACTTACCCTTTGCCCCAGCACTCACGCTTTGCCCCAGCACTCATGGTCTCACACTTTACCCTAGCCCTCACTTTGCCCCAGCACTCACACTTTGCCCCAGCACTCACACTTTGCCCACACTAAAAAGCACCAGTGCATATTTTTAATTACCATTAATTAATCCCATTGATTAACTCTGTCCCCAGTTTCCATAGGCATCTTTGTCACTAAATAGCTTCCCATAGTCCCATGTTTAGTGACAAAGATGCCTATGGGAAACTGGGGACAGAGTTTGCCTTTGCCCCCAGTCTCCCATAGGCATCTTTGTCACTAAACATGGGACTATGGGAAACTATTTAGTGACAAAGATGCCTATAGGAAATTGGGGACAGAGTTTGCCTTAGCCCCCAGTCTCCCATAGGCATCTTTGTCACTAAACATGAGATTATGGGAAGCTATTTAGTGACAAAGATGTCTATAGGAAACTGGGGACAGAGTTTGCCTTTGCCCCAGTCTCCCATAGGCATCTTTGTCCCAGCCTCCCACTGCCAAGCATGCCCCCAGTTACTTCCACTTACCTGACCCCGATGTGCACTCTGTTGGATTCATTCCCGCTGCTGCTGCCGGCGGCTCCACCCATCCTCCTCACTAAACGGGGCTGGCACCGCCCACAAAGGTCATTGAGCAGCGCTGGTGTCGCCCGCAAAAGTAATTGAGCGGCGCCGGCTGACTCACTTCTATTTTGAATCGTCAGGGGAGGCGTTTTAAGAAGCCGTCCCCGTTGATCCGAAATAGAATTGAGTAAGCTGGCCAGCGCGACTCAGTGACCTTCGTGGGCGGTGACAGCCCCGTTCAGTGAGGAGGGTGGGCAGAGCCGCTGGCAGCAGCGGGGTTGTCTGCATCGCACAGACGCCCGCTGCTGCCGGAAAGGAGAATCCAAGTCCCCTGTAATGCCGCGGGGGATCTGGATCCAAAACTCAATTATAGGTTTGGCTCACAAACACCTAGGCGCCAGGAGAAAATTATCAGTCGCCATGGCGACCTGGCGCCTGGGATTTGTCGAGCCCTGGCTTAACCTAGTGTTTATACTGTGAAAATATTTGAACATATATGTTCTGTATTACTATTTAAAAGTGATGTAATCATAAACTGTGTAATTATGGGTTTAAAAAACACTTAAAAGCTCTATTTTTGTGTTCCAGTGTGACAGTTTGTTGCTCTTTCCTAGGATTTGGGTAGTGGTATGTACCAGCTTAGCCTTGGAATGCTAAACTCCCAACAACAGAAGCAGAACATTGAATCTAGTTGTGTTCCCAGTCAACAGTTTGCAAAGTACTAATATTGAAAGCTTTTTTAGGAACAGCAGCAACTTAGCCAAAAAGCAGAAGACCATGTAAAGACACAGAGCGGGGTCAAATAGAGATAAGGCGCATGGCGCGTAAGAGTCGCCAACACTTTGCTGATTCCATAGCTGAAGAGCAATGTTCCCTCTAATTTTTCTTAGGTGGTGTGCGCAGAAAATTTCTCTTGTGCAAAAATTTTCCCAGAGCCAAAATTTTGTGCGCACAATATGCTTCTGCAAATGTTAAATTGTTATTCTATATTTTTGGTATAGCTCACTCATGGTTAATAACACTACATTATAGTGTGATAATGTAGTATTAGTTACACAACAGTATTACTTACTGTAATGTTTTTTTAAAGGCGAAATTCTCACTGCATAAGTAAATTATGAGCGAATCACGAGCGGAGGCTCCAGGCCGCATAAAGGATAAAAAAAAAAAATTGGGAAAAACTGATGTCCGCAAGGGCGTACCTAGAGTATTTGGCACCTGGGGCGGATCCTGTACGTGGGACCCCCACACACACACTTTAAAACTGCATAGCTTCTATCATTAGGCAAACATTGACAGGGGTACAGCATAACTGTTATCATTATTTACAAAGGCAGACATTGATGGTGGTACAACATAACACCTATCACTATATACTGAGGCAGACATTGACGGTGTCATAGCATAACTGCTATCATTATATACCGAGGCAAATATTGACGGTGGTACAGCGTAACTGTTAACATTATATAGTGAGGCAAACATTGACACTGGTACAGCATAACTGCTATCACTATATACTGAGGCAAACATTTACAGTGGTACAGCATAACTGCTATCATTATATACTGAGGCAAACACTGACAGTGGTACAGCAGAACATTTATCACTATATACTGAGGCACGCACTGACAGTGGTACAGCATAACACCTATCATTATATACAGAGGCACACATTGACCGTGGTACAACATAACACCTATCACTATACATTGAGCCAGACATTGACAATAATGCAGCATAACCCCAATCACTATATACTAAGCCAAACATTGATGTGGTGTAGGCCTACCACTTTAGTGTCTGGCCTAGTATCTATATATAGCATGTACTGGTTGCTTGGGCATCATAGGAGTGGGATTGCTGTTAGCAATCATATATATATATATTAATATTGTTATTGAAACAAAATTGAACAAAAAAAAATATATAATTGCTAACAGCAATCCTATCATGCTCAGGCAGCCAGTACATGCTGGAACCTGAGCATGATAGGAATATGATTACAGCCTCCCTATGCCATGCTTTCCCCCCCCACATGCACACTTACACATCCATGCTATCGCACACACACACACACATTCATTCTCAAACATTCAGTTTAAACTACAGTATAACACCCATCACTCTCACACACTTACTAATTCACTCTCACAGAATGTTTTCCTACCTGTCACTTTTCCTCCTCTTTGTTCTTCCTCTTCTGTGTCCTCTCCTTCCTTTGCAGTGAAATCCCGACGCACAGCATCGGTTGCCGCGCGCATCGAAAGGGAGCAGGATCGGAGGTCTGCATTAACAGACCTCCAGCTCCCTTGATTTTTTTTAAAGATGGTTAGAGGGAGATCCTTGATCTCCCCAATCAAGCTTACTCCTCTAGCGGCGGACATTACTGTGCGTCTCTGGAGGGGCGCCGTGCGCACAACCAGTAGCGGACCGCCCCCCCTTCAGTACGCACAGCTTAGAGGGAACACTGCTGAAGAGTACTAATCCTCCACTGGCATTAAAATCCGTGCAATGGGAACTTCACGAAATGGGTGACTACAGGCGAGCAGCTGCATGCAAGCCACACATCACCAAGTACAATGCCAATTGTCGAACACACGGGTTCTGTGGAGTGACAAATCACTCATCTCTGTTGGGGAGTCTGGGTTTGGCGGATGCCAGGAGAACGTCGCCTGACTGCATTGTGCCATGTTTTGTGGGTGATGGATAAAGGTATGGGGGTGTTCTTTTAGGGGTGGGGCCCCTTACTTCCAGTGAAGGGAAATCTTAATTCTCAATGCAATAAAAGTCCTTGTTATGGTCAGGCGTCCCAATACTTTTGTCCCAATACTTTTGTGCATATACTAAACACGCAGCAACCTATTATAAGTAAATTATCATTTTAGGCAGAAATACTACAATCTCTCATTCTACTTCGTCTTTAATGGGGACATGCAAACCATGTCTTTTTTGTATTATAAATATAATTGTGACACTGTGTATTGATTGCAGATATAAGTTTGGTTGCATTAAACTACATCATTTTTCTAAACAATTGGTTTGGACAATACCGTTGACAATAGAACACTTATTTTTATGTATGTTTTAAATGATGCGGTGAAGTGTCCTGAATTTATGTGAAAATGGCTAATTTTGTTTGCAAGTAATTAACTTATTTAAATTAAGACTAGAGGTTAATTTTTGCATTTTAATAGATTGCATTAAATCTGTTGTTTTTGTTAGCATTTAAACTAGGGGGCCAGCTAACTGTTTGCAAAGTCCTCCATAAACGCTAATCTAGCCCACAAACTGGTGAAGCAGATTGGTCTTGCTGCCCTCCTACGCTCATCTGGGCCTGACATACCTTCAAACATCTATGACAACCCATAAAATCTGTGTTTGGAGAGAACCTAAATGCAAGCCTTTATCAGGAAATATTTCCTAAAACCCTTTTAATATGCATAGTCATCTTCATGTAGATTGTTCTGCTGGTAAAGAGGCTCTCTGCTAATTGTGTGAATGGTAAGAATGCAACCCAAGCTTGGCTCATTAACATGTGCTGAGAAATGTTGCTTTTATGCAAAAGATTCAATGCCAGGAGCCAATGATTTTTTTCAAGCCCTGCGTAAATTGTTGGCGCTATATAAATAAAAGATAATAATAAAAGATAATAATAAAGGAGGGGGGATGATCACTGGGTTTGACAGGTTAAAGCAAAATAGATGTTGCTCTTCAGGCTCTGAAGAAAAGAGAAAAGCATGTCTTGTGTGTGGGAGGGAGAACAGGAACTGAACATGTACTCCCTTCAGTGTTTCAAAAAGGATTTTGTCTTTCTTATTAGAAAATAAGGAAGCATATAATAACACCTGACATCCGGAACTGGGTCCTATAGGTTTTAGGTCAAACATGGTGTTAGTGAACAGGTCATCCAAATAGTGCTAAAGTTAGTGATTTCACCTTCAGCAGGGAGACGGCAGTTTTCTCTCTCATTCTTTCCCCTCCATATTCTCTACGCTTAGAATTAGCAATATCAACAATATCATTTTAGCGTTTAGACATGGTTATTTGTGGCACCATCTTAAGTGGAGATAAAATCCTCAGCACCTTTCTAGCCCAAAATAATGTAAGCTTTCCAAGGTGATTTCCTTAGCTTTCTTTTGGGAGGAACTTTGAAGAGGAGGACCAAAGGATCTGGAAAACTAGAACATAAATTGTCCCCTCTTGGTAGTGGAAAGTGGAGTTTAATTATATTTTGGAGTATTTGTTTATATGATGGAACAGGTCACTAACTAAGCACAGTTACGTATTTTTGAACCAGGGTTGCAGCTCACCTTGGAATAAGTACTGTAGCATTCATGTCTTCTCCTCTCCTCAAAACCTCACGAAATCATCACAACGCAAACTGCAGGAAGCTGGAGATCTCTGCGTGAGACGATGAATAAAGGATTAAACTCCACAGTATGCAGAAAATTGATTTTTTATTGTAGATTTAAAATTCACCACATAGTATACAGCAGCAGGATACTACAGCCCAGAAGGGAAGCGTGATAAACTACATGTTTTGCGCTATACTTGGGGCTTAATCATATATGTGATATTTTCTGCATACTGTGGAATTTGAACCATTATTCTTCATCTCCCGTGGAGATCTCAAGCTTCCTGCTGTTTGTGTTCGGTATTGCAGCTCACCTTGCAGAGAAAAATGAGACGAGTGAAGGGTTGGAAAACAAATAAGGCTTGGGCCATTTTTTGGCCAACACTGGCTGGGATTCACTCTTACCCTTTTAGTGCCAGGGGTCTGGCCAAATTTTCCTCTGGGAGGCAGTGCCATTTTCCACAATTTCTGCATCCTTTCATTTAACTGTGATTCCTGGGAAACTTTTTAACTTTACCCATGAAAATCTACAGTACGTTAATACATTGTGATTTTCTTCTTCCTCAGAGAAATAAACTTTTGGATAATTGCATCTACTCTTTAGGGGAGATGCAGTCATGTAAACCTCCACTGTCAAGAGTTTGATATAAGGCTTTTGGTTTTTTTCCATCAACAATTTTGCCCAATTTTCTGGTTTTTTTTGTTATTATTAATGCAGAAAATCTGTTTGACCCATTATAGAACTTGGAGTCTTGGTGTACAAGTGGCCTGAGATTATCTTAAACATGTGTTTAGCTGAGCTTTTGATATTAATCACTGCCTTTCTGAGCTGACACATTTTACTTTTATTAAATGGATAGTATAGTTTTTAATTCCTTGACACTATACTGTGAAGGACAGCTATATGTGAGGTTCTCCTGCAGGAAGATTTTCGCTGGCCCTATATAATGTATAATAAATTTAGGGAGCTTTCTTTTCCTCAGTCTCCTCACATATGGAATTGCACATTATGCAAGCTAAGCCCTTGCTGCTTAAGAAACTTGTCAGAGTTGTCCCTTTTGTAAAGGATAGTGAAGTCAGGTAGTTGAAACCACAACGCTTGTGCTAACTGTCGCTTTAGTGAAAACACCACTAAGTGTTCTAACACTCTCCAAAACCACTGCATTTATCTAACTTAGATGGACATTGTTTAGACTTTATTGAATTTCCTGCATTGCCTTGTATTGTTGCAGATGAAGTGACAATGTAGACGTTGTGGGTTTCCTGAAAGAGGTTCTGTCTTGAAGTCAACAAAAATTAAGTGGGCTTCTTAGACACACAAAAAATTAACCCAACCTATAAGAAAAATTGAGCTTGACAAAGGCCCTGTTTGGTCGAAACGTTGCTTTTGTTTGCTCTCGCTTAATAAAGTGTCCTAGGGATTGGAAGCTGTTTGGAGTGCTGGGATTCCTTTTCTTTGTTTATAAGAAAAATTGAAGCTGTCCATTTATTGCTATCAAATATCTAACCATAAATATTTGGATCATGAATATTTTCCTTTTTTATGTTTATGTGAACACTATGTTGCCATGAGATATTATCTACACGACAACAGAAAATCAGCAAATACATTATTTTAATTCAGTCCATTAACACACAAAACCAAAGTTGATGTATGTCTAATTTTAATAATTGTCTAAAACTTTATGCACCTATGTAAGAGTAGCATTGCACTCTATTTCAAGGTATTAACAGTATGTATGTGTTCCAAATTCATCCGGAAATGGACCCACGGATTTGTGATGCTATACAGTAACAAGGCAACACCCCTCTTTCCCCTGTCTCCAAATAGTTAGGGAGTTGGCAGCTGCTGTTCTGTTATACTGCAGGAGGTACAGTCTGTAGTTTATATGACAGGCCAACTCATTGCCCAAGCTGGGTTTCAAAGATGCGTAAGCTACCTCTAAAAAGGCAACTAACTTAAACCTAAAATGTCACTGATTAACTCCTGGGCTGAGCGGACAACCCGTGAGGTAGAATTCATGTATTGTTGAGTTAAGAATGTATGGAAGGGGATTCAAATATATGTAGCACAATTTTATGTAGCACAATGCCATAATAGTGTCAAAGAGATATTTCTGAAATTTCACAAGGACCGAGGCCATATAACTGAAATGCAGGAAGTTGAAGACCTTTTTCAGGTCATACCATCACCATTATAGAGAGTGTGCAATATTTTCCATGTGTCATATGATGGTTGTACGTTTTGAACAAAACCCTCTTGGTCTAAATTAAACTTGGTAGTAAGGTTTACCTGTGCACCAAAATTTTGGTATACAATTTTGACGGGGAATGTCCCATTCCCAGAGCTATCCTTCTTGGATACAAAAAGGTTGTGCCTGGGATAAGTAGGCTGGAGAAGCCATCCTAAGAATTCAATAGGGCTGGGAGGGGGCAGGATGTGGAAGTACCTAGGCAATGAGTCAGACCTGGGTGGGGATGGGGTAGATCTGGGAGGTTAGTGGGTGGATCTTGGAGGTAAGTGGGTGGAGCTAAGCACCAAGGACTCTACACCATCCAGAGACTAAATTCATGAAATGTATGTGCTTGACCACCTGTATCTTTAGCGTTAACTAGAATTATTTGCCATGTTACATGAACACATATCCGTGGTAATTTCTTGTCTGCCTTAAAGTATGCATTTCTGTTCCACAGAACCATAAAAAAGAGAATTGGGCTTAACGATGGAAAGATTGCACCTGCTGCTCAATAATACAAGTTTTTTCTAATATCAAGTTAAGAATTATGTTGCAGGCTATATGCAGCAAAAATATTGAAAATGTCCACATTCTGCATGCCTTGGGAAGCAATCTTCTGAACAAATGACAGTCTTCTGTTCTGTGCAGTATTCATTTGTTATGCGCCTGTAGTTTACATTCAATATTATGTAAGCTTTTATCGCCACCTAGTGTAAATCTGTAATAAGTTCATCCTTTTATCAGTTATAAAATATTTTTCAGAATGATGGCCTGTTTCCTTTGTGATCTTTTGAAATCCATTATTGCAGTGTTAAATTACAAAACAGCTGTTGAATTTGTGAAGATCTATAAATACATGCGCCATCTTGTTATAAGGAACCACTTATCTGTAGGATGTTATCTAAACTCTTGATGTAAAAGTTCTAACAGCAAGAATTAGTGTTACAAATTATATTATTTTATTAAATAGCAATATTTGTTAAACTATTGGATTATGTATGGGGTAATTTCCATCCAAGATTTGCTTTTAGTTAGTCTTCCACTATTGTGCCTAGAATGGAAGTTCTGTTTAACATACATGTAATTTAAGGAAATTTTACTTTACTGAGAAGGTGGTAGATAAATAGAACAGGCTCCCATCAGCAGTGAGGGAATTTAAATATGTGTGGGATTGGCATAAATCTATCCTGAATCTAAGACAAGACGAATGACTAAGGGCTGAGTCTCTACATCAGGAAAAATGGGCAGACTAGATGGGCCAAATTGTTCTTATCTGCTGTCCAATTCTAGGTAATTAGAAATATAGCTATATTTGATGTTCTGTAATTCATCTTACAAAATCAAATCACTAAGCAAAGTGTTTACAAGGTAAGACTTCTCGTCTATTATCTACAAATTATGTAATCATATCCCTCTGCAGTTCTGCAATGAAATATTTGTGTTATTTCAAAGTTTACTTTGTAATGAAAATAGCCCATATTTCCTTTTGTTAGCCAATTTGCCTTGCTCCCGAGTTATAGATATAGTCTTATACATTATGGAACGTTTCAGGAAATTAGAATTTATACGATTAGATGTAAATGTAGTGAAGAGAGACATGTCTCAGAGTATGTGGACTAACTTTTCCCAGATTTTCTCAAGTCTGTATAGAGAAATATGATTAATGGAGATAGTGATGTGGTTGTTTCAGAGTAAAGGTTTTTGGTAGAGTATAATACCTGTGCAATCAAAATTGAACAAATGTTTTTTAATGCAAATTGCAAAACATAAACTTTTGCAGTACTTGCCATTTACCAGTAGGTGTCACTAGTAAGAAGAGAACCTCAGCTCTTGTAAAAAAAATTAATAATAATAAATTGTGCACATGCATGCACACCATAATGTTCTTAAATGTAACACTACTACAAAATATGTTATATGTATCACTCCTTAAAATATAGAACTTGTATTTTGTGAATGGAAGCACCATTTTTAGTTTAGAAAACATGAATACGGTAATCTATAAAAACTATTTATTTTTAAAAAATAGCATCACCATTTCTTTTAAAACTAATGCTGCCACTGACCAAGACCAAGATTTGTGTCTCTTTGTTTCAAGAAGGCTCTGTAAGGGTGGAGAGAAGGGAATATCACATCTGAACAGGAAATTAAATAAAATGTCTGCCCCCAAATTTTAAAAATGATAGAGTATGGCATGAAATTACCTTTAATGTCAAGTCATTTGTAAAAATGTGTGTCGCTATGAAATACAGTCCCTGAGCAGATTTCAATAATAAATAGGGATAATATACTGTATCTGGCAAGTATGACAGGAGCCTAGCAAGCTACAATGATTCACATCACTGGGATTTATAAAAATACCTGGTAAGTAAAATGACAAATTACAGAAAACAGGAGGAGAAAGTGCTTTTGAATGTAGGCTAAGTGTGGAAGAGAGATAATGAGCTGTGAGTAACTATAGAAACTGTAGAAAGATTGATTCAGTTTAGAGTGGTACATAGGATGTGTAATAAAAGAACATTAAATGCAGTGTATGTTACGGGGATAGGAAAAATGTCTGTACAAGGACACCTTGAGGTCCATAGAACATCATTAAATGTGTCCACCACATAATTCAGTAAAGAAATGTTGGTCCCTATCCCTGGTATGTTATGAGAAAAGACAACAAAGTTATAATGAAGGGATAGGAGAGATTGTCGAAAGGCAATCTAGGATCCTATTGTGTATTGAGCAACACTGGCCAGCATTTGCTATGAGTTTATTGGGATACTCAGATGCACGGTTGTTTTGCTAGGATGAAGCATGCACTAGTCGGAGACCTTAATGAGTCGGTGATATTGTAATGAGGGTTTTATAGAAAGTAGTTCACTGGATATATACTTTGGATATATATGCAGGGCCGGCCTTTGGGGTGTGCGACCTGTGCGACCGCACAGGGCGCCACACTCCAGGGGGCGCCGCCGCCGGGTCCGCCGCCGCTGCCACCGCCACGGGGTCCTCCGCCGCCACGGGGTCCTCCGCCGCCGCCGCCGCCGCCGCGGGGTCCTCCTCCGCCGGGTCCGCCCCCTCCGCCGCCCCCTCTGCACCTAAATGAAAACGTTGTTTTTTTTGTTGTTGGTTTTTTTAACTTTATTTAACATGGAGGATGTTAAATAAAGTTAAAAAAACCAACAACAAAAAAAACAACGTTTTCATTTAGGTGCAGAGGGGGCGGCGGAGGAGGAGGACCCCGCGGCGGCAGCGGCGGCGGCGGAGGACCCCGTGGCGGCGGCGGCGGAGGACCCCGTGGCGGCGGCGGCGGCGCCCCCTGGAGTGTGGCGCCCTGTGCGGTTTGAAGGGGCAGAGGGGGGTAGTTTGAAGGGGCAGAAGGGGGGTAGTTTGAAGGGGCAGAGGGGGGGGTAGTTTGAAGGGGCAGAGGGGGGGGGTAGTTTGAAGGGGCAGGGGGGGGGTAGTTTGAAGGGGCAGAGGGGGGGTAGTTTGAAGGGGCAGAGGGGGGGTAGTTTGAAGGGGCAGAGGGGGGGGTAGTTTGAAGGGGCAGAGGGGGGGTAGTTTGAAGGGGCAGAGGGGGGGGTAGTTTGAAGGGGCAGAGGGGGGGGTAGTTTGAAGGGGCAGAGGGGGGGTAGTTTGAAGGGGCAGAGGGGGGGTAGTTTGAAGGGGCAGAGGGGGGGGTAGTTTGAAGGGGCAGAGGGGGGGGTAGTTTGAAGGGGCAGAGGGGGGGGTAGTTTGAAGGGGCAGAGGGGGGGTAGTGAGGGGGGGCGCCAGAGGAGTAGTTCGCACAGGGCGCCGGAACACCTAAGGCCGGCTCTGTATATATGTGTAGATTATGAGGTTTTAGCGTTCTTTATTTCTGCAAAAATCCCTGCATTTTAGAGAAAGCCTACAAGGAGATTAAGCTAAAGACAGCTCCCTGTTCAGCTATAAAATGCAACAGGCAAAATAAAAAATATGTTTCCAAAACTCACATACTAATTTGAACTATGATCTTTCATAAAAAAGTGATCATTACTCTACTCTGTAAACCTGATGCGACAATTTATACTGCTGGATAGATGTGCAAATGGGTCAAAAACGATTCTGACTAATGTTTTCGTTTTTTTTTCCTTCCTGTTCATTTCAGATGAAAATCGGGGCCCTTTTATGATTTTGAAAACTAAATCTGTTGTCTGACTGTTGTCTGACGCTCATATATACTCTCTGACTCTCTCACACTCTCATTTTCGTTCACGCTTCTCTGCCGACCACTTTCTTTTCCGTGTCTGGCAGCTCTGCTTCCATGTCTCGCAACTTCTTGTTCTCCTCTCATCTATCTTCTCCTTTTTCTCTTCTTTCTATGTCCCCGGAAATAACTTCCCGGCAAACTTCCGTCGATGCTCCCCTCTTTGATCCTCCCCATCAGGGAAGAAGATGTCACCAGGAGCAAAGCCATTTTGGGGGAAGTTCACACAAGGTTATTACAGCGCAAATTTACGGAGCTTCCAGTGATGTCTTCTACCCCGATACTCCAATCGGGGGAGAGGACGTCATTTTGGCGGAAGTTTGCCGGGGGGTTATGTCCGTGGAGATGCGGACGAAGAAAGAAGAGAGAGGAACAAGGAGATGTGAGATGCAGAAGCGGAAATGTTCGGCACAGAAGGTAGGAGGACATTCAAAGAGTGGGAGTGAAAAAGCCTGTAAATTTTAGACAAGAATATGTAGCTTTTTTGCTTTGTTTCCTCCGTTTTGTGGGGATCTGGCCGTTTTTAGAGATTCATGCAAATTGAAAATAACAGTTAGTTATAGCCTAGATTCATTGCAAACATCATCACTAAAATACATTCAGGCATTTGGTACTCAAACGTAACCCGAAATTAAATATTACTATGTTGGGCTCAGTGAAGAAAGTGCAAAGATATACATATACATTTTACTAGGCCACTATTAATAGAGTAAGATAAAGTTACATAGGTCACAAAACCACAGATATCTCCTTTCCACATGTGACATTTGGAGTCTATTAATAATTGAAAATAAATTGAAAATATTTTTTTTTATTAATTATTATTATTTTTTAATACTGCCCCTGTATCTCAGTTTCTCTCCATTTTTTCAGTATGAGGCTTAAACAATTGTTTGGATTCATTTCACTGACGTTTACTTGGATCTTGGAGTCACCTGACATCTTTTGTTTGAGCAGTAACTGGTCGAGAAAATGTCTCCGACTTGGCATAATACATCTATTGAGCTTGTAGATACTACATTACCAGTGTTTTTTTTAAGAGTCAACTTACCATCTTAGAAAACTTGTATATAAACACAATAAAAACATACGGGGAGTATTGTTTGTTTATTCACTTTGATATGCACTATTGGGTTTTTTTCTTTTATTTATTTGACTGTTTTTAGAATTTCCCACTCTATATTGTGCTTACAAACACCCTACATTTTTCTTTAATGCTTCGTATAAATCTGCTGAGTAATCCTGCTTCCATTTAAGTGGATCTGGAACCTTCCACCTTTCCTCCTCTGTACATCTTTAATTTACCTTTTGTAAATAGTTTATTATTTACATTTTGTCATCTTTTCAAATAGTATGTAAGACTGCATGCACGTGTCTAACTGACCTGCTGTTGTACTGGCTTTTTATACCCTGTCTGTTAAAATGTGCGAGTCATTAGTTCTGGTTTGAAACATAAAGTAAATAATTGTAAAAACAAAAACTTGGATGAGTGTTTTATTTCTAGTTAATGCTACACGTTCCTCGAAGCCTGACAAGTATGTCAATGAAATATTTCTTCTAACCTGTTGAACGCTTTAGATTATGAGCCTTTACAGTGCATGCTCTTATTTGACAAATATGTTCCCGGACAGTTCTTTTGCATTGATCTGATTTCTCCACATGCCCTCCACTTCACCACAATCAAATCATCCTCACTCAAGCTTCCCCTTACCTTCTGTCTCATTCCCTACTCAATCTCCTAATACACTGTAGGCTGGAGAGTAGAGGCCTCTTCTCCTCCTGTGCCAGTATACCTTAATGTGTGTTCATTGAAATTGTTATTTTGTGCATTGTCTGTTTTCACGTTAAGTTTGTAATAGCATTATAGAATGTCTTGGTGCTTTATATATGTAATATAATAATACAATGTTTAACGGTGATACATGGTATAAATCTGTTAATTAGGACCATATGTCAATCTGCACATGACGCCTGCAGTTTCAGGATGTCAACTTTCTGCCCGCTACTAGCCACTTCCTAATCTTTCATGTTTCATAAACTAAAGAATCCAGATGCATTAAATGTTCTTAACTACATCTGTCATGCAATCCTGATAAACATAAATGCCCACAAAAATGTATTCATTTTGGAATGTGACAATTTAAAGTCAGGTTAATACTAGAATAAGAATTCTGTAAAGGTACTCTTATGCTCCAGCCTTCTTTTCAGTACCACGGACAGCAGTTTAATGTACAAAATGTGCTGGGTAATAAACTGGCATGTGGCATGCTGCCTTTTTGTATACCATACTTAAGTACCTCTCTTTTGTATATCTGGAATATTAGTGAAAGATTTACATCATCATAATTACAAAACTCATCAAATACTGCAAAAGGGCACATTAAGTGTGATTAAAATTGAGGTTTTATAAACCCAGATAGTCCCAAATTGTTTTAACTTTATTGGTTGTTGCCAAGTATACTCTGAACTACTGAAATTTGTTAATTGTAGTAAGTCTAGGATAAGACAAGTGCTTGAAGTGAGTATCTCATTTTATTCCAAAATATGTGTGGGATAGATCCTCTGTAGGCAGAGTTAAGTGTTAGATTAGATAAGTCATGCAAATCCATATTTTAATTTAAAAAAAAAGGGAGCACTGTATCTAATACAGGAGATACATAGCTAGCCTTCTGAGCTCAGCTTGCCTGCTACATTTCTCCCGTGTAGCTAGCACTGTAGGGCTTAAACCTAGAATGGCTGGGCATCTATTGGCGCTGAAAGAGAGTTGGCAGGCGATCAGCAAACATCTGGGTCATCTGCTCCAAAATGCTGATGAACATTGCATTTCATTACGTTACATTTTATTTGTAGAGTTACAGTAGAAACTGTAGAGCTTTTACAGTAGGGGACAGTGAAAATGAACAACCATATGAAATGTGACAAAATATGTAATTGATACATGCTAGTACAGAAGAAGATAGCCCTACATATGTCGTATGTCATATCCCACTAGTCTGCGTTCCTGTCACAGTTCCTGGTCAAAATTGAGCTCCAGACCCTCTGGTTGCAAGGCCCCACTGCTCTCTTGACACAAGAGACTTTTGTTTTGCTGTTGTCAGGCTTATTGCTGTACTCTAGCTAGGGACCTTACACCTGTGGAGGATCAGAGTATCAGCCCCAGCTTCTCCTCATTTTAGGCCTTTAAATAGCCGCACACAAAGTCATCCTTTGCCCTTGTACCAGTCTCCAGTGCTAGTGCATTGTTGGTGACTAGTTCCTGTTGTGACCCTACTTGTTTTCTGGGGCTCCTGATTTCTGGCATCCTGACCTCAGCTTTGACATTCAATTACCTGATTTCTCTCTCTTCTTTTGGTATACACTGATCTTGGCACAAGGGTTCCGCTTCAGAACGGTGAGAGTAACAACTGTACAGCCATTTGAAAGTGAAAAGATCTGTACTAAAAGAATTACGGGTCCTGTTTCTTCCCCATCTACCAGGGTGTTGGTTTTCTTGCTGTTGGATTCATGGTCAACAAGATTGTAAATAGAAAAGAGGGATTTTTATATCACAAATGTAAACTACCTCCATTTAAGGAACCATATTAAAATAATATATACAGTTGCAACATAACTTGTATTCAATTCCTATTAAAAAATTAACAATCTAATGTTGCCAAACTCTGATCCTAAGACCTCATTATCATAATTCATTTTAAGATTAATGTAGCTAACTTGTACCTCGACTATATGTGACATATTATTGCAAATCACTAGACTTCTGCACCGCAAGCAAAATTCATTTCAATTAAATGTTTATTTGCATTTTTCAGACAAATTGACTTTTCCAACCAATTGGTTTGAACAAAACAAAATGGGGGGAGGGGGGTCTGTACTCGCCTTTCACTTACAGGAGCACCATCTTAAGGTTTAGGAAGAAATCAAGGCTCGATTTTATACCACCAACAGCAGCACCACACCAATGAATACACACCTCCAGCAGCATGCTGTGGGCTGAATGTCTCCAAAAACTGGACCATTTTGATGAATTGATTTCTCAGAGTAAGGAAGGTGATAAGGCAGAAGCACCGGTAGTAGCAGGCCACTGGGTAGACGCTGGCATCCAGGAACCCGTGGCATAGCTACTTCTGCAGAGGTGAAGGACCAATACGTCTAACAGAGAAATTACTGGAAGATGTGTCACTTGACTGCTCCTCCTCTGGCGCATCATTGAAATCTTGGTCATTGTCATCAACAAGATTGTGAATGAACATAAGCTTTTCCATATGGGCACAAGGCAGAGTAAGGACCACTCCTGCTGCAAGAACAGACCTTCTGTGTCTTCTGGACCAAAAACTGTGTGCAAGCAGAGTCTAACGCCTAATTTTGTTACCGATATTTATTAATAATTGATTATTTTGTGCTGTCTGCAAACTACAGGTTATGCTGGTAGCCTAAATGTGGAAATGTCTTAACCCCAGTATTTCAAGAACTGAAACAAACTGTGTGCACCCACACAACCTTATTTTTTTTACCAATATTTATCAATGATTAAGTATTTTTTGTTAATCACAAACTAGTGGGTTTGCTGGTAGTGTAAATGTACAATGTTTCTGGGAAAGAGTATTTTAAGAACTAAAACACGCTGCACAAGCAAAGTCAATTACCTAATTTTGTCACCAATATTTGTAAATGAGTTATTTATGTATATTGTCCACAAACTAGAGGTTTTGTCTATATTAATTTTGAAATTGAAAAGAACAGCCATTAATAAATTAATTATTACATAAAAATGAAAAAAAAAGTCTGCTGCGGTCCTTGTATATCAATAATGAACTAATACTTTATACACTACAGCTCTTCCAATCCACTCCAGTAAATTTTCTGCGCTACACTATTGACACTTATGGCATCAATCTCACTGACTGTCTCACACTCAAACTATCGAACTAAAATGGCATCAGCAAACTGATATATCTGTTTATCTTAGTCCTTGTAAATTCTGATCGAGTGAAAAAAAAGTAAGAAAACCCCCCCCAAATTTGTTGGGCCCATCAATCACAGTCATAACTATCAACGAGTCAATCCCCCAATTTTTATTCATTTATATATACCTTCCTACACAGTTATGGTTTATTTTGTCAAAGAGTGCCAAAACGGGTTGTAATGATGCCAAAATGTGGCAAATGAGTTAATGAATATTAACAAAATTTCTGAGATTTTACAGTTTGCTGCAGGGGATATCCTGTCCTCCGATGAACTTCCGGGTTACGTCAGCAGTGACGCAACCCGGAAGGGAATGCGCGATCGGGCAGTTTAAAATGTAACAGCTTTCATGCCGGAAGCTGTTACATCAGATCAGAACCAGCGATGCCGACTTCTGCTGTCAGGGGGGAGTCCAGGCTGCAAAAATTGGCAAACTTCATTCAAATCCAATGCATTATCTAGAGCTTTTCTAAAAGCAGTACAATAATCTCAAACAGCTCCCTATGAAAAGTCTAGACTTTTCATAGGGAGAAAATCACACTCATCTTGAAGAATTCTATAGAAATAATATAAATTTTGCAAAAAAGCTAGTTTTTTAATATATATATATATATATATATATATATATAGATAGATAGATAGATACAGCCACATTACAGGCCTAAACGTATTCTTTCATAAACTACATACAGTTAAACAACAAAATGGTGTTTCCTATGATCTATCATACTACAACTGAACAAATCATAAAAGTGGTCCTGGTGAATTGGAAAGTGCTGCAAATGTTGGTAAAAACGGACCAGTGGGAAAGGTATACATCAAATACCTTTTTTGCAGGAGGTGGCTCATTTTATTGTCTTGGATGTCTAATTTGCAGCCATATGATACTAGGCAACATATTTCACCATCTGCATAGACAGAAACAATATGATATTCAACACGTAATCTTCAGCCAGACTGATGATGTAATTTATAAGATCACATGTCCATGTGGATTGGCATTTGTGGGAAAACCTGAGTGCAGATTCTAATGGGAAAGAATCAGTGGCCATTGATCCACTACAGGAATTGTTATAGGGATGGATCTTCTGATAAGCCAGTGGCAAAACATTTTATCATTAAGAAACATCAGTTGTCTTCTTTGAGATTCACAGCTATTGATCCCATTCCACAATTATTGAAAAGCGGCAATAGATCAAAAAGACTGCTTCAAAGGAAAGCCTATTGGATTATGACTCCTGACATGGTATCACGGAAGAGCTTCAATGAGAATTCATCTATGGCTTGTTTTCTGACAGGTAAAATACACTGCATTTATTTAGGCTCATCATAAGTGGGGTTTTTTTTCTGTTTATGACCTTAATGACAATTAGATAGTTTAATGACATTAGATAGTATAGTTTGTATGCCTGTGGAGAGTATCGTATTGGCCCATTCAAATAAAAAAGTTTCCCCTTTAAGACATGATTGATTGTTTAGCTGTATAAAAGAATATATCAAGGCATATAACTTGGCTGTAAAACCGATTCCTTTTCTCTTTATATAAAAATAAAGTCCAACTATGTGCAGAAAGGCAAAATAGTCCAAAGTATTTGTACAAAACTTATATCATCGCTATAGATGAGTCTGTTATGATCTTAGGTTTACAATAGGGTGTTTTCAACCAGCAGGTATTAATGTATTTAATTACAGATAGCCTATAGTTGATTGGTGGTGTTATCACAGGGGAGGGTTAAGGGTAGGGTGACCAGTGACTTTAGGGGTGTTTTGTTGAAAAAAGTCTCTAAGAAAGAATGAAGCATCAATAATAAATAAACCACAAACGTAATTGCTCAAGAAACCATGCTTCATTTGTGGTTGTTTAGTTCTCTTAACTATAGTGTTGATCCGCTGAGTTCAAAAGATTCTGGCGCCGTATGTATTTAGTGTATATTTATTTATATTATTTATATATTTATTTACAGGTATTGTTATTGTACGAATCTGGAACAGAAGTGTTTTGTAATTTTGCCCCATGCACAAGCAGCTTCCATTTACAATTTATTTAATCGTCTTAAAATACGATTATTCTGTTATTCAGATGTTACTAATTACCGTGTGTAGCTTCTTAGTGAGTAAAAAGGCTGAGTTAACATTGTTGTGTTTTTGTAAACATACAACTTAGTATAGTAATAAAGATTTCTATGAATAGAATTGATTGATTTAACAACTCTCCCTCGTAAATGTTAATTAGCCCCATCATAATTAATTTTTAATTAAACAGTAATATTAGTTATGTAAATTTGAGTATGATATATGTAATAGATCATGGACTTCCATAAAGACGACTGTAATGGCCTAGAGCCCCCAAAGATGGTGTTCAGGAGTTATTGGGCAGTAGCGGAGTTGGACAGGGTGGGCATCTAGGGTTGTGCGGCGACATACCAGCACCCTGACATAGCAGCGGATGTTGTCCAGAACAAAGCAGAACTTGGAGATATCCTGCAGGCACCCTGGAGCAGGCATGAGACATAGCTCTCCAGACAAATGTGCAGGATGCCGCAGGCTGGGAGTATGGAAGCTAAGCAGAGTAACAGCTGAAACATAGCAAGCAAGGGGGACAGAGCGAGGGAGGGACAGGTAGACCGAGCAAGAAACATAGCCAGACAAGACATACATAATACAGGACACAACAACAAGGACCACAAGGGACTGGGACATGGGTAGAGGAGAGAGGAACCGAAATCCTCAGATGATTCAGGGAAAAGAGGGCAAAGTTACATAAGAGACAGACAAACATGAACACAGGAAGTAGCCTAGGACTATGTGATAACAATTGGAGATTCCGTCACATCATATGGCCATAGTATGCTTAGCCCACCTCTACGCCAAATTACTCCAATATTTTGGTGGGTCTTAACGCTAAACCCTGTCTACTGAATCACTAATAAGCTGAAACTAAACATTTAATCTAAACACAGAACCAAGAAGGGCATACCTTTAGACTGCAGACTGAGACAAACATAGCAAATGAGTGGGGCACAACTTATAAAGGAAGCAGAGCTGAAGCTAAGAGCAGAACTGGAACAAAGTGTCAGAAGTAAACAGCAAAGCTCAAGGAAATCCAGGAATGGATCACAGTAAAGGGGGAACTGTAGCAAGACAGAGGAAACTAGAGATATGCAGCTCCGTAGCCTGGATGAGGCCTGACAGATATAATAATTATATTGATTCAATGTTGAATGATAATAATTTGTCTATATTGTTTATGTGTCATTTATTTGTTATACTTTTATTTGAATAGATGGAATAAATCACATTACTTTTTTAGTGATTTGTTGTTCTTAGAGATGATGTTGTTTAAAAAGAATATTGTTTAAAATACAGAAGAAAGTTAAATAATGTGAAGGTTTGCCTGTTACATTACAGTGGCTGTATTTTTTATATATGTTGATATACATAGATCATCAATGCAAATTATTGCACCTTTTCCATGCAGACTAATATCAATAGATAATGCATAAATTCTATCCTACTGTGTTCCATGAAGCCAATTAAACAACATAATCCTTTATTCTTCTTTCATGTGCTCTACTTTAGTTTCTACTTCCTTTAAAATGTTTAATCCAATTATTGAGCACTTAATCAACATAATGTGATTAACCCTGTAAGTGACCAATTACAGGCAAATACAGGGGGCAGTGTATACACTGGTGCTACAATAAAAGTATTTCTAGCAGTGCTAGTGTATGCACCCTAATAGAATAGAATAGTTCTCAGTTCCAGAGGGCCACAAGGTCACCACATGGGAGCTGCAACGGAGGTCTGCACTGCAACAGAAAATCTCCAAAACCCACTCATGATTCCCACTATCCGCAAATGTGGGACAGCTTCTGAAAATTGTGACTGTCCTGCAAAAATCAGGGACATCAGATCCAATATATGAATGAATTCTATGTCTTTACATATCAGGACATAATACGAATTATCTGGCCAAAACCTCAGAATCTCTAGAATCTCAGATTAATAACACATGAAATGTTTACATGATTTATTCAACAAAAATAAAGCCAAAATGGAGAAGCCATATATGAAATACTAAGTACACCTTAGGATTCAATAGCTTTTAGGGCCACCTTTAGCAGCATTAACTTTAAGTAATTTTTTTTTGTATGACTTTATCAGTCTCTCACATTGTTGTGGAGAAAATTTAGGCCCACTCTTCTTTACAACGTTGCTTCAGTTCATTAAAGGTTTGCAGGCATTTGTTTATACTTTGGTATACAAAGGACTTCATGGTCGACTCAATGACTGCAAGGTTTCCAGGTCCTGTGGGTGCAAAACAAGCCCAAATCATCACCCCTCCACAACTGTGCTTGACAGTTAGTAGGAGGTGTTTGTGCTGATATGCTGTGTTTGGTTTTCGCCGAACATGGCACTGTGCATTATGGCCAAACATCTCCACTTGGTCTCATCTGTCCAAAGGACTTTGTTCCAGAAGTCTTATGGATTGTTCAGATGCAACTTTGCAAACCTAAGCTGTGCTGCCATGTTATTTTTAGTGAGAAGAGGCTTTTTCTTGGCAATCCTACCAAAAAAAATTGTACTGTCATGAACTTTAAAGTTTAACATGCTGAGGCCTGTAGAGTCTGATATGTAACTCTTGGGATTTTTGCAATTTCTCTGAGCATTGCACGGTCTGACCTTGGGGTGAATTTGCTGGGACGTTCACTCGTGGGAAGATTGGCAACTGTCTTCAATGTTTTCCACTTTGAATAATCTTTCCCACTGTAGAATGGTGGACTTTAAATTGTTTGGAAATGGCCTTATAACCCTTCCCAGATTGATGGGCAAAAACAATAGCCTCTCAAAGATCATTGCTGATGTCTTTCCTCCTTGGCATTTTGTTAACACACACACCTGAATGCTCCAGACCAGCAAACTGCTAAAACTTTGGCTTTTATAGAGGTGGTCACACTTGCTGATGGCCAAATAAGGGCTTTTGATTAGCAGTACCTTACTGCTAATCAAATACTTAGCATCTTTATTCCTATGGAAGCAATATGGGTGCAATTAGTTTTTCACACATGGCTTCTTCATTTTGCCTTTATTTTCTTGAATAAATCATGACACAGTGTAATATGTCATGTGCTGTTGTTCATCTGAGGTTGTATTTACCTAATTTTTAGACCTGCTAAGGAACAGATGATTGGTATCATGTCTTGATATGTACAATTATAGAATTCAAAGGGTGTGTACTTTTTTCACATAAGTGTATATGTATGTGTAGTTGTTTTAGCATCTACAAGCTTTCAGCAGACTAACAACTCCATGATTATTTGCGTGGATTTGAGATAAACATACTGCATTAAATGAATTGCTGAATCTAGTATAATCACCATTGGTTTCAATTCTGTTCAGGTGCTGTGCAATTCTTGTGACGCTGCGGGAGTTGGAGGCAGTGGGCAAGTCCTGCTGACAGCACAGCATTCTTTGTGACTATAACTGTTCATAATCTGTTTTACATCTCAGCATGAAGAACTCTGTGTTTTCAGGCTAAAACAGTTTGTCACCTTCAATTGTTACAAGTAGCAGCAAACAAATTGCTATATTATTGAGGTTTTCATGACAAAATGATGTGGAAATTAGGTACAAACTACATGAGACCATGTTGCCTGGTGTCAATAAACCTTTAGGGGATGACATGATCATCCACTAAGCTAATTATAAGTTATTCCTCTCTAAGTCTATTTTAAGCTCATCCTGTACAGATCTACATCATTTTACCTTCTAGTGGCTGCACAGTGCAGGTATAACATCATATTCTGACTCTGTCTGTTGTTAATCAGCATTGGGGAAGCAGGTGACAGTGATATATGCTGGAGTAGTATGGGACATCTGCAGGCATCCTAAAATATGATTTATATTCCCATTCTAGGCCTAGACTTTTAATATGAACTTTATATTTTAATATTGAAATCAACAAAGAACTGATCTAAATGACTGAATCACCCCTTCTTTACCAGCGAGAGATATTATGACCCCCTTATGATGTTTTTTGGGGGGAACATTATACTGTCCTTTTAATATATACTTAGAAAGTAGGACAAATGCATAACTCAGTTCCACTGTGTGTGCAGACATCAATAATGGAACAGCCAAGTATAAGATATGAAGTGTATCAAGAGGGGACTGAAGTTCGTTTGGGTGGCAGATATCACGGTGTCAGTATGGGGTGGGTAGGCTGCAATTAGAGCTGTCCTTTAGCTGCAAACTCCTGCTGCCATCGACTACAAAGAAAAAGGGAAAGACAACGCAGGATTTATTGGTGTTAATTTGTTTAATGGCCTCTGGCCAGGTTAATGTGCAATATTGAAAAAAATGAATCACCATTAATATATTTAGCTAGCAACTGATATTGGCAAAAAGTTAATGTTTCAAACATTACTTTTCCCCATCTGTGACACAAAGTAATTGCTGCTCTCTTAACACCTACATCATAGGAGATAACACCAGAGCAGATTAATAACCTAGACTTTTGTTCTACATCTTTTATTTGGAACATTTCAGCTTCTCTGCTTTTTTTTTTTTTTTTTTTTTTAAGACCAATGTTTTTTCGAGGCTTTAATGCTACATATTGGCATTTTGAGGAAGCGTCTAGAAGGATTTCAAGCTTTTTGTTGCACCCAGGCATGCACTGAATGCACTTCCTTCCTACAACAAGACAAACCTCATGCTAGTACACCATACCAATTTAGGCTACATAATAGAGGTGGTCTTGGTGTCAATGAGAGAGGATTATTAATGTTACTTATTATTTGGTTCAAAGATCCATTATCTGGCAAACTTGGAATCACCCTTATTTTGAGCTACAGTTCACTGCAAATTTAAAGCCTTTCAAAGCATCAACCTATCCTTTTTTTTATTTCTTGATGGAATAAAAATGGCAATACAAAACAAGCACTACATGTGAGAACAGTGTTCTTGTATAAGGTTGTGAACTCGGCGATGAAATAACAGCATGCTGCTTTTGGGCTATTTTAGTGAGATAAATTGGCCAATAACTGAAAGTATATTGAGTCTGTTTTACTTGTAAATATTGTGAGATGCATGAGTGAGATATGCATGGTGAATATATTACCAAGAGGGATGGTGGCTAATGCTCTATACACGGGTTGGCAAAGAAGAGTACCACAAATACATGGCACCAAGGCACCCAGTAACAGAGGAGCCCAGCAGGGTCACATGTGACCTCCATAGCAGTAGGGTGGCAGCAGCACCCTGAAGACAGGGCTCTGAGAAGAGTAAAGAAGGGAGGGACAGGGTGGGAGAAGTATGTGAGCTGCATGGATAACAGGAGAGTGAGTGTGTGTATATATGTGTAAGTGTATGGTGTTCACGTGTATGTGTGTTAGCCTGTGTATGTGCTACTGCATGGTATAACATAATGTATATAAGTATTTTGTGTTTCCATGGGTGGGTGTATGTATGATGTTAGTGTGAATGTGTATGTATCAGTGGGGATGAAGAGTAAGATATAGTTCTTGGCATACAATAAACCACCTGTTTGTGATTTAAGAATTATGTATTTTGTAATCTGAATCACCGCCATCTAAAATGCTTGTATGCGTTTCATGTTCAGACTATAATTAAATGAGTAAATTCAGGACACAGTTATAATTCATGTTGTATAATTTACCGTATTTGCTCGATTATAAGACGACCCTGATTATAAGGCGACCCCCCAAATCTGAATATTAATTTAGGGGGAAAAAAGAAAAAGCCTGAATATAAGACGACCCTATAGGAAAAAAGTTTAACCAGTAAATGTTAATTAATCTAAACTATTTTTTTTCATAAAAGCTATGATTGAGAAAAATATTTTGGTTTTATTTCCTTCTATTTTCCAACCTGCCCCCTCAGTTATGCACATCTGCCCCAGAAATGCCTTATACTCCCTATATGTCACTGTGCCACATGATATGCCTTTTGACCCCCTATGTGCCACTCTGCCTCCATAAATGCCTTATACCCCTATATGTCACTCTGGGATTAAGGGGGTTAAAAGGCATATTATGGGGCAGAGTGGCAAATAGGGAGGTTTAAGGCAATTCAGGAGGCAGAGTGGCGTATAGAGAGTTAAAAAGGCATTTCTGGAGGCAGAGTGGCATTAAGGGGGTTAAAATGCATTTCATAGAACACTCTGCCTCCAGAAATGCCTTATGCCCCCCATTTAACACTCCCCCGCCCCCCCCAACTTACCGGTGCTTCTGACTCCCCTGTCATGCAGCTGGGGCAGCGTGTAGATGTCTACACGATTTGCATAGACAACTTACGCAGCAGCCGGAAGGAGGTGTGGCTAGCAGCGGGGGTTGTCTGCGTCTATGGCGCAGACCTTCCCCGACTGTCAGCCACACCTCCTTCCGGCTGCAGCGTAAGTTGTCTACGCGAATAGCGTAGACATCTACACACTTCCCCGGCTACACACTGGGGACTCAGAAGCACCGGTAAGTGGGGCGGGGAGACAGGAGGATCCAGGTCCCCTGCAGCTGCGGGGTATCTGGATCTTAGTCGTCTCATAGTCAGACCTATTTGAGGTCTGATTACGAGACGACCCCGATTATAAGACGAGGGGTATTTTTCGGAGCATTTGCTCTGAAAAAAACCTCGTCTTATAATTGAGCAAATACGGTATATGTATGTCTAGATGGAATGGGGAAGTAACATTCCTTCTCAAGCTTTAAATAATCCCAGTTTAAGTTTAATACATCACCCAATGTTTCTGCTATAAATTCTGTTAATATTGTACATTTACATTGTTAAATGTATGTCATGTCAATATTATTTCATCTCTGTTTTTTGAGAAACTTAGCTTCAGATAAACATGCAATTTTCTAAAGTTGCTGTCAGCATAGCCTTGCTTCCAGGTCTGATGACAGAACAACATGACTTCCTCTATCACCACAATGTTAACTTATACTCCACATAATCGTTGATTACTTATCTTCTTTTGAAGTCTTTTGCATTGCTGTTCTCCCTATGTCAGGCTCCTCACAGGTCATGCCACGTGGTTAGGCTTGAACTGCAGTGTCTGATTTCTGCATGTACTTAGTGACTTCGCCACCCGAGGGAGATATAATGCAGCCTCTCAGTATTGTGTGATGCGCACATCTGCTGCATATAACTGTAGATTCCACCAGTTACCTGATGCGCTGGTTATTTAAACTCTTGCACTAACTATTGTGCTAATTTGTTCTGATTCTTCAGTAGAGCTGGGTGAAATTCTACGTTTTGTATCTCAACGTCCAGAGCGGCCCTTTAAGCACAACCAAGATTAAAATCCAAAGTACCTAGACATTTTGTGTTTGTTGAAGCTTTTCTTGTTTTCTCAACTCTTGTAATTTCCTTCTACATTTAGGCATTCAATTGTAGCGGTCCTAGAATGTAGTGCCCAGAGTTTATGACCAGTGGAGATCATAAAGGCAAACAGGACATAACAAGTAGTGCATAACATAACAATTTTGACTTACAGAAACAAAAGGTAAGGGCAGGTCTGCTTTCTGTTGATGCTACTGTCATGAAGCCAAGAGAACAGCTAGCCGGAACAAGGTCTCTGTTTCACTTACCTGCTGGCTGCCAGCGTGGCCCCGTGGATTGGCTGAGGAGTCTGTTGACGCACAATAGGGGGTGCGCTGGTGACGCACATCAAGAAGCACGACAAACACAGCACCAGACTTTAAACCTTGGAATTGCAAATCTAATGCACCCTAGTGTGGTCCTCCTATACTGCATTTGCTGTTCCCTGAAGTGCTGTTATTGACCCTTGGCTTGCCTGACTACACTCCTGCCTAGCGATTCTGTACCCGATTGTCCTAACCTGTGCCCTATACCTGGCTTGTCTATCTACTCTGTGAACCAACCTTGGCTTGTCGGACCCTCTATCCTGCGTTGCTGCCTGGCATCCAGTACATCCTGTAGATTTTACCTGCAGTATGACCTATCCATGTATCCAGCTATCCTACTGTGCTTTGCCGCCTATACTCAGTGCCTATTATACTTGCCTATACCTGAGATCATCTGCCTAACTGGAGGCTCAACCTCTTGCTGGGTGATTCAGGGTGAAGAACCTCTGCAGTGTGTGCTCCTGGGTGACTGCAGTCGTGACATTATACCAGGGTTATGGACTCATCTGAGTGTGGCAAAGCTCTGTCAACTCCTGCAGCTGGTTTTTCCTCACCATAACCATTAAAAGCTAACAACTTCTACAGTGTGTGCTCCTAGGTGCTAGCAGTTGTGACAACTACACCTTACAAGTGGTACAGGATGTAAGAGTACATCCTGTTTACAAGTCTGCCAGAATAAACATATCAGTAGTATTTTTACCACCTATGATTATTTTTACATTGTTTTTATAAACGTAATATTATTATTTTCAAATTATTACATAATTAATTTCATTGGGGTTTAGTAAGGAAAGTACTATTAAATTACGGTAACTGGGTTTAGGGTTACTTTAGCTAGTAAGCAAGTTGCACTGGTGAGTTAGCAGTTGTTAGGTCTAAGCTTAGTTAGTGGATAATTTTAACATTTATTTAATTTTAATAATATATGTTTGGTTTACTTACTCATAGTTAATAAGTGATGAATTGTATTTAATTTTGTTCTAAAGTAAGACTGAGGTTTAAACATTTTAGTAAGGCAGTTTTATTCAATGCATAGTACTGGTCATATACGACGTAAAAAAATAAGCAAATACAGCACATTTAATTCCTTTTTCTTGAGCCATGATGTTACCTTGACCACTGTTCCTTAGGTAGCTTGTCTGCAAATATTCTAGAAATACATCTAGGTTCATGTCTGTTTCTGATGACCAAAAGTATGTTGACAAGACCAACACACTTACAGTATATGAGCTTGTTGGAGATCCCATTCCAAAACAATGGGGGTTAATATGGGCTTGCCCCCCTTTGCCGCTACAGTTTTGTCCCAAAGGTTTTGAGAATACACAAATATTAATTTTCACAAAGTCTGATGCCTCAGTTTAGATGATGGCAATTTGCAGAGTGATCAGATAAATTGCAATCAATTGCAAAGTTTCTCTTTGCCATGAGAATGAACGTAATCCCAAAAAAACCATTTGCACTGCATTGCATCCCTGTCCCAAAAGGACCAGTTGACATCATGTCAGTGATTCCCTCCTTAACAGAGGTGAGAGTATTGACGTGGACAAGGCTGGAGATCATGAGTTAGAATAATAGACTGGAAGCTTTAAAATGAGGGTGGTGCTTGAAATCATTGTTCTTCCTCTGTTAACCTTGGTTATCTGCAAGGAAACACACGCTGTCATCACTGCTTTTCACAAAAAGGGCTTCACAGGCAAGGATGTTGGTGCTAGTAAGATTGCACCTTAATCATCAAGAACTTGAAGGAGAGAGGTTCAGTTGTTTTGAAGAATGCGTCAGGGTGCCCAAGAAAGTCCAGCAATCGACAGGACCGTCTGATTCAGCTGCGGGATCGGGGAGCCAAGAATGCAGAGCTTGCTCAGGAATGGAGGATGGTCTGGTGTCAATAAGGGCAGCAAAGAAGAAACTTCTCTCCAGGGAAAACATCAGGGACAGACTGATATTCTGCAAAAGGAACAGGGATTGGACTGCTGAGGATTGGGGTAAAGTAATTTTTTCTGATGAATCCCCTTTCCGATTGTTTGGGGCATCCAGAAAAAAGCTTATCCGGAGAAGACAAGGTGAGTGTTATCATCAGTCCTGTGTCATGCCAACAGTAAAGCATCCTGAGACCATTCATGTGTCAGGTTGCTTCTCAGCCAAGGGAGTGGGCTCACTCACAATTTGCCATGAATAAAGATTGGTACCAACAGATACTTCATGAGCAAGTTCTCCCAACAATCCAAGAACAGTTTGGTGACAAACAATGCCTTTTCCAACATGATGGAGCACCTTGTCATAAGGCAAAAGTGATAACTAAGTGGCATCGGGGAACAAAACATCGAAATGTTGGTTCCATGGTCAGGAAACTCCCCAGACTCTAATCCCATTGATAACTTGTGGTCAATCTTCAAGAGGCGGGTGGATAACCCCCCCCCCCCACAAATTCTGACAAAGTCCAAGCATTGATTATGGAAGAATTGGATGCCATCAGTTAGGATGTGGCCCAGAAGTTAATTGAAAGCATGCCAGGGTGTATTGCAGAGGTCTTGAATAAAGATGGTTCAACACTGCAAATTTGACAATTGACAATTGACATAAACTTAATGTAATTGTCAATAAAAGCCTTCAATTCATCACTGCAATGAACACGTTTCCACTGTTCCAGAGTCCAGTGGTGGTGTGCTTTACACCACTCCAGCCGACACTTGGGATTGCAGATATTTAGATTAGGTGCATGGAAACCCATTTCAGGAAGCTCCTGGCACACAATGCTTGTGGTGATGTTGCTTCTAGAGACAGTTATGAAATCTGTAGTGAGTAATACAACAGTAGACAGGCGATTTTTACTCATTACTTACTTAAGCACTCCGCAGTTTCACTCTGTGAGTGTGCATGGTCAACTGCTTTGTGGCTGAACAGTTACTCCTTCCACTTCACAATAATAGCACTTAAAATGGACCAGGGCAGAAATTTTATGAACTGACTTAAAGTCACTGAGCTCTTCAGTATGACCCATTCTACTGCCAGTGTTGTCTATGGTGATAGCTGCCTATGTGCTTGATTTTATACCCAGGTTAGCAATGGGCGTGACTAAAATTCAATAATTAGGAGGGGTGTCCACATACTTTTGGTTATATAGTAAAGTTTAAATTATGATAGATCTGCAAAAAAAAATTAGAAAGGAGAGCTGATTTGCATGTTTTTTTTTAATGAAGCACTGGGTGCCACATATGATGAGAGCATGGACCCTAGTTCATGACTCTCCTTATAAATGAAGTCATAAACGCTTTCACAAAACCTAGCACCATGTAATATTAGGTATAGAATCGATACTATAATAATACTTGAGGTAAAGAATTGTTGGGTTCATAAGATCCCTTGTGTTATTAACCATGCACAGCTACCGAACATCTCTTGTATCTCTGCTTGGAAAATAATACATCCCATACTCAGGCCCTGTGTACAACCCATTACTATCATATGTACTATAAGTGGTTAGAGCATTGTCAGCCTGTGGAAAATATTAATGTTTTATGTCTAACGCACAAAATGCTAAGCGTATTTTTTACATTATAGCTATGAACATGTTATGTCCCCTGTGTGACCCCAGTGCCTGGTCCCTGTGAAATTTTATATCACCCAGGACAGTATATCTGGTTCCCTTTGAAGCTATCCTACTTAAATGTGCTTCTTGTTTTGACAAAGGAGTCTGGTTAGTTTCCAGAGAAATTATGGCTGGGATCTGTCGCTTTCAGATTTGTAGATATCTTGGTGGCAGGACAGATGCTTTGTTAACTCTCCCTGTACCATGGGATAGGTTCATTTATGCGTCTGCATGGCATGCTGTGTCATCTATGTTAAAAACCTAGATAAATATAGAGCTTAGAAGAGTTATGGGCTTGAGTCCAAAGCCTGGTGTGTGCACGAGCCCAGTAGCCAGACTTGGCTTGGCAGGAGTCAAAACCTCTAATAATCCCTCTTAAATCTTTACCATCTTTACGGTGAGTCCACCTAGGCTTTTGTGCAGACTCCATGAGCCAAACATTAATGAGCCTCAAGCACCCCGCAGCCAGCTCGTTTACCGCTAGCTTACATTCAGTAGCATTTCACTTCACCATACATAGCAGTGTTTTTCAGTAAAGTTATATTTATTATGCCTATATGATCAGTATAAACTAAATAACTCTGGCTCTAGTAAAGTCTTTCCTTTTCCAAATGTTCCTCCAAAACAACAGCATGTTACGCAACATTTATTTATAGATTTTGCAGTAGCTATTTGTTCACATTTAATTGATTTGTTTCACATTAATTTAATCTTGGTATGTGCAAATTAATTAAAGAGCATACCCATTCCAATGTATACTTAATAATACCTATAAATATGGGATTCTCCCTGCTGTTCATTGCAGCATTGGTCCACATGAGAAGCCGGCTGTGTTTGTACTGTGCATTGGAATCCACATCGTCAACATCGTCAACCAACAGCACTTTATGGCCAATATGCAGCTGCCTACAATATCCTATTTTGCCTAAAATATTCTATTAATTAAAAACTAGAACCGTTAAAAAGAAAACAGCTGCATATTTTTTTAATACTTATTTTTAAACTTGTACCAGTAATAAAAAAAAATGTATGGGCAGTCACTAAAGTTTTTGACAGAGGGGAGAGCGATGCATAAACTAGAGAAACCTTTAAGGAGGTGAGTTAGGTATAAGTGAGATTTGCAGTAGTCACAACAGGAGATGACCAACAAGTGTTTTAGTTGCATCTTGTAGGAAAGGGGTACTATGAACAACCCCTTAAGGACAATGGGCGGTCCCTAAACCCATTGAAAACAATGCATTTTGTCATTAAGGGGTTAAGATGTAGGCAGCAGTGTATGGAGAAAGATTGAATATGATGGTTGAACGGAAGGTTGGAGTCAATAGTGACACAGAGGCAGTGAGCATTTGGGGTAGGCATGATGGATACACCATTGACATTGAGAGTGTCAAAGCGCTGGAAGGAAGGCGTGTTCAGTTTTAGGGAGATTGATTTTTAGGAATTATTCAGATGTTTAGACGTTTTAGGAAATCATGACGAGTGTCTAGAAAAGGAGAAAATGAAAGTTGGATGAACCAGGAAAGGACAGTGTCACTGAGACCAATGTTATGAAGGGTTTGACGAAGAAAAAAATAGTCCCCTATGGAAAGGTCCAGAAAGATTGGCAAACAGATGTGACCCTTGAATTTAGCAGTCAGTAATCAAGGGCCACTTTAGTTAAGAGCAGCATTGGAAGAGTGGAAACCAGATTGAAGTGTTTTTTAAGGTAGTGGGGATGGTTACAGATATAGCCAAGTGCAAGGCTTTACAAATATTTCTTCTGCAATTTTGCAGGCAATTGGTAGTTAGATATAACTAAATAAGTAATTTGGCGAAAGAATAATTATTATGAATAATAATGTATTATTACAAAAAACACAGTTAGAAACATAGAATTTGACAGCAGAAAATAATCAGATCAGCCCATCCACTCAGCAAATTTTTTCCCTGATGTAAAGATTCAAACCTTAAATCCTTGGTCATGTCTTACATTCTGGGTGGCTTTATGAGTATGCAATGCATGGTTAACCCCTTAAGGGTAGAGCTGTTTTTTATTTGTTGTTCTCTTATTTACTGTACTCACACAAGTTATTTATTGGTTTTTCAGGACAAGAAGGGCTATCATTTTAATCATATCATATAATGTACTATAAAAAAAATAAAATGTGGTGGAAAATTGAGAAGAAAAGGACCATTGTCAAACTTGTTTTGCGTTTATTTTTCACACACATAGGAAATGGTGGTAAATTCCTGGCACATCAATTGTTGTCAAGGGGTAAAACTCCCTTGCTGTATTAGACTTTACGTCTTCTAGGAGGTTATTCTACTTATCTTTCACCAGGGCCGTAGGAAGGGTGAGGCGAGAGAGGCACATAGCCGCTCCATCAGCAGCTGCAGCCTGCAGGGCTGTCAGGGGAGATCACAATCTCCCTCTAAATGACCCAACATTAGGGAGCACGAGGTTTGTCACTTCAGACCCTGGCTTCTGTGCTCCCTAATCACTTTGCGCTGGCAAATGATGCTGAGCACCGGAATATGCTGAGCACCGGAATATGACGTCATCCCTGCGCTCTGCATCCATAGCCGGCGCATAGTGATGAGGGAGCACTAAAGCAGCGGTCTGAAATGACAGGCCTCACGCTCACAGGAAAGGATAGAGGATGAAGGTTGGAAGATGGAAGATGAGAAAGGGGTGTAACGGGAGTATATGTATATTTATATATATATATATATATATATATATGCACTGTATATGTGTGTGTTTGTGGGCTTGTTTGTGTGTATGGGTAGGTGAGCACATTTATGTTATGTTAACACTTCAGAACTGCAACATGGTTCCCTGTGTAATTTTCTTTCCAGCTTTTCAGGACAACGATACACCATGTAGCCATACTCCACAAAGTTCCATTCCACACCTCAGACCTTCCTTACAATAAGTGTATTTGTGTGTTTGTAAGATGGTATGTGTGTATGTATGTGCATATGTGTGTATGTAAGGGCAGTGTATGTGTATATGCGTGTTAATGGGCAGGTGTGTGTACAGGCAGTGTGTATGGGTAGGTGTGTGTATGGTGTTTGACTTCGAAGGCAATGGAAATATTTGTCTTACCTCCCATTGGAAGTCTTGATAAACTAATTGTACAATTGACTTCCATTAAAGAATGATGCCTTGAGTTTACATATGTACCTGTTTGACCTGGAGTCCCTGGGTGAAGAACTGCTTCCCTGGGTCACTTCCCTTCTTCTCCAGGCAGGACAATACAACAGTATTTTCTTTCCTTCTTTTGTTTAGCTTAATTATCTTCTGTATCGTGTTCTGTACATGGGTTTTGCGTGATGTTGCTTTTTACAAAATGATTTAATTTCTGTTACTTTTACTATTGGGTTTGACATAAAGAGGTAAAACAATTTTGGTTGCATTTTTAATATTATATTGTGTGCAATTTCCCTTAAAAGCTTAACTTGAACTTGGAAGAAAAAAAAATATACACACACACGTATAATATGTATATATATATATATATATATATATATATATATATATATATATGCATAAAGATGTATAATTATTTCCAGTAGGTACAGTATACTTTGTATAAGTTTTCTAACTATAGAAAAATTAGCCCATCTTCCGGGGCGACAAATACCGTATTACCTATAAGAAGACCCTGATGTGAATATTAATTTAGGAAAAAAAGAAAAAGCCTGAATATAAGACTTCCCTAAAGGAAAAAAAGTTTTACTAGTAAATATTAATTCACATGTAAATTATTTTTCATATTTAATAAAAACTATGATTGAAAAAAAGTATTTTTTTTGTTTTCATTTCCTTTTATTTGCCAACCTGCCCTCAGTTATGCACATCTGCCCAACGGCATGCTACTCTGCCCTCCCAGATATGCCTTATACCCCCCTATATGCCACTCTGCACCCCTGATATGCCTTATACCCCTATATGCCACGCTGACCCCCATATATGCCTCATACCTGCCTATACGCCACTCTTCCCCCATTATGCCACTTTGCGCCCCCAGAAATGCCTTTTAACCCCATATATGCCTCTCTGCCTACAGGAATGCCATATTTCCCCATATGCCACCCCTGAATCATTCCTAGTAATTCAGACTCCCTGGTAGGAAGAGTACCAGAGAGGAGGATCCAGGTCCCCTGCAGCGCTGCGGGGGATCTGGATCTTAGTCTTATAGTCAGTCCTCTACTTGAGGTCCGATTATAAGACACCCTCGAATATAAGAGGGGTATTTTTTTTCTGAAAAAAACTCATGTTATAATCTAGCAAATACCGGTAACTATGTTTTATTATATTATTATGTTTATAATTTTATATTTGACCTTAATTATCCGAACCTAAGAGGTAGATCAATGTTCATTAATGTACATTAAAATAGGAAAACACCCACTTATCTCTTTCTACAGCTATATAAATCACGCTTTGCATCCCCAGTCAGGATCACGCGCAGCCCGTAGTGTTATATAGCAGCACAATATGTTCGGTTTATTATAGGGCACACACGCCAAGTCCCTGCGATCCCGGGACGGCAGTCGGGAGCGCGCTCGCAGTGCCAGTCGTGACGTCGCACTTTCCGTACTCTCCCTTTCCTCGTACCGTGCGACGTCAGGTCCAGAACGGGAGCGCGCATCCTGAGGAGGAGGAGGAGGGAAGATGGCGACCTCAAACAATCCGCGGAAATTCAGTGAAAAAATTGCCCTGCACAACCAGAAGCAGGCAGAGGAGACGGCCGCTTTCGAGGAGGTCATGAAGGACCTGAGCATCACCCGGGCTGCACGGGTAAGGGAAGCTTCAGGCTCTGGAGGGACAGGATGGTGTATGGGCAGGCTGCGAAGGGAGATACACGGCCAGTGGGCAGCTCATTAGCAGATATCCCCCCCGTATAGAAGGAAGAGGAGGTGGAGGCCAGCACCTGCACAGGAGTGAAGGCTGCTCCTCCTGCAGGGCCAGGGGGAGGAGGCAGCAGTAGGGGCGGCCTGGGGCAGGCAGAGTGAGCAGCAGGCCTGTCACTACATCCCACAGAGCCCTTGATCTGTGCCACCTGGCCGGCCAAATAATGGCTCATTAGCCCCCCCATTGCCTGGCATGTGTCAGTCGCTGCAGCTGGCATCCCAGGTGCCGGGCTTTACTCATCTCCTGCCCTGCCACTTGTTACAGCATAAGTCCTGTCAGCGTCCTCTTCCCACAGCTGGTGCCAGGGCTGGCAGGCACAGAGTGACCAGACCTCTCCCCAATGGGGGGACATGCATGCTGCCTGGTGACACTGGTGCCATGGTGACTATTCAGCCCTGCCGGTGGGGTTGCCACTATCCCAGAGAAACACACACCAGCCATGTGATTGCATTTATTGCCCTTCAGCTATTACTAAAGAGGGGGATAGGTGGGTAACCCTGCCAACGCACTGGCATTCTCTCATGTGTGTCCTGCTGTCCAGGAGGGCATGTTAAGATTGCCCGTGATGAGAATAAAGTAACGCGTGTACGTTGCGGAATCTGTTGTAGTATTGCGTGTCCTGCTTTAAAAAAAGATCACTTCAGGCTAATATTTCAACTGCCTGCCACCTTGGGCTTTGCCCGTTGGCACCAGAAGTATATAATTAGACTGTTATTATTTAAAAAAAATTTTTTGCTCTATGTGAAAAAAATACTTGCATTTTACAAGAGACAGCATTACCATTAATACAATCGTATAATTCCTTGCACTTTGTTATTCTAGGTGTTAAAATGATTATTTTTATATATATATATATATATATGTATATATATCTAGAATGTTGTGGGTTTGATAAATCCGCGCTTGCCTTTAGAGTGAGAAATATGAGTTTAGAGCCTTTAGTGTATGTAATATTTGTTGCTGTACTTGTGTTAATCATCATGCTTTCTCATGTTAGATATGTTCCATACCAAACGGGGAAAATCTCCCAATATTGTCTATTTTGTGTGTAGGTTCTCAAGCTTTTCAGATAGCTAAGTCCCTTTGGGCTTTATTCGCTAAAGGGAGAGTTGCGCTGTTCATGTTAAGCAAGTTGCGGAAGATAAAGGGGCTGGGCTGGCCCTGTATGATGCATAATTCAATGTATAAGGCTTTGAAGAATGCTGATTTAACCTATACGTTATGCTGCGCCATCCTGCATCTTCATAATGTATAGATAAAACAAACCCTTCCCGCAAACTTTCCTGCCAACCCTTCCTTTAGTGAATAGACCCTTTTTTTCCCTGAAAAGTACATTTCCGAATGCCTCGAGAAAAGCTTGCGTTGATTGGCTTCACTGTTTTGTGTGTTTTTTTTCCTCCGGTATAATGTGAAGTGTGCGCTTCTCTTGTTTAAAAGTAAACACTTGAAGTGTCAAGCTATGTGCCGTTTGTTCAGCCGATGAAATGTCTGTCCTTCGTGTACAAAGATGTTTGTGTTGTTTTCTTCATTCGATGTGGCTGGGAAAAAAAGTAAAAAAATAAACCAATTTCCTCTGTATTTCATGTGGCGTATCATTGGCTGTATAGATCATGGTTGAGTTTTGTTCGTTTATGTCTGTCTGATCACCGTTCCTATGCGTAATAAACTAGGGGATGTGCCCAGGATCTCGCTCAGGTTTACCTTTTATGTCCTATCTGTACTTTTTGGCAGCGAATGCCCTCTTGTGAAAGATGTCACGCTGTAACCAGACGCTTGAGTGCTAGTAGTAGCCGTCAACCAGCTGTTTTTGTTAGAACAAGTTTAATTTTCTTTTTAATGACTGTATAACAAAATGGGTTAAAACAGAGTGTAAGGTAAGTGTGTAGTTCAAGAGCATGAGTGATTTATTTCCCCGTGGCAGCCACAAGATATTCAGGATAACAACATCTATGTTATAAGTGATGAGGGCTAGTAAACATACATCGTGATTGCCCCAGTTGTGTCATTGGTAATGTATATAAAAGGTAGTGTCTATGCACAACTCGAGCAACATCCGGAAAACAATAGATTTTTTTTAATGGGGCATGTAATAAATATATTTTTAAATAAACTATTGAAATCCCAGCTGCATGTATAGCTTTTTGATGGCTAATCTGCCCGGATTGGCCATCTGGCACACCCCGAGCGAATGCTCCATTCAGCAGATTTGGCACTGCCATGCGACCATAAAAACGTAGCATGCGGCTTGTCATGCCCAGCGCCCGGCAGCCGTAGATACGCCGCCAGGTGTCCGCTGGCCTTACATCTCCAGTGCTGCCTCATCAACCCCAGTCCGTCTCCGCAAGTCTGCAAGAGAGTTGGAGCCACAACCCGCCGACTTCGTTATACCTTATGATGGGCTAACCTCAGCGAGCTTCTCCACGTAGGACTTGATTGTACATAATTCATAGTT